>NC_046162.1:78413499-78618499 GCF_011064425.1 Rattus rattus
CCCCACCTTTTGCTTTATTTTTTATTTTTCTTTCTCTTCTTTTTGAAACTGGGTTTCTCTTCATTCTCTTGGCTCTCTCTCCTGTCCTCCCCCCCTATAGGTGATCCTACTCCCCTTTTCCCCTCCCCTCTCCACCCAGGTCCCTCCCTCCCTCTGCCTCTGGGATTATTTCCTTCCCCCTTCTAAGTAGGGTTGATGCCTCCACATTTGGGCATTTCTGCTTGTTGCATTTCTTACCATCTGTGGGTTATATCCTAGGTATTCTGTACTTTCTTTTACTAATACCTACTTATCAGAGTATATACTATGCATGCCCTTTGGGCCTGAGTTACCTCACTCAGGATGATATTTTCTAGTTCCACCCATTGCCTGCAAAAGTAATGATCCCTTTATTTTTAACAGCTGAATAGTATTCCATTGTGTAAGTGAACCACATTTTCTGTACCTATTCTTTGTTTGAGGGATATCTGTTTTTTTTTTTTTCCAGCTTCTGGCTATTACAAATAAGGCTGCTATGAACATGCTTCAGGGAGTGGGAAGTACCAGAAACCTGGGAAGTGAGACACTCTCGGGACTCATTGGGGGTGACCTTAGCCAAAATGCCCAACAGTAGGTAAAGGGAACTCAAAGAGTCCATTTCCAGTAATTGACAGGACCTCAAGTGAAGGGACAGAGTTACTAACTCACAGTCAAAATTGCTGACCCAGAATTGTTCCTGTCTAAAAGAACTGAAAGGATGAAAAAGAAGAAGAGACTGAAGTAAAAGCAGTCCAATGACTGGCTCAACTTGGGATCCAGCTCACATGAGGGCACCAAGGCCTGACATTACTATGCTGTGATGTGCTTACAGATGGGATCCTGGCATGGCTGTCCTCAGAGAGGCCCTACCAGCAGCTGACAGAGACAGAAGCAGACACTTATACCCAACCATTGCACTGAGTTTGGGAACCCCTATGGTTGAATTAGGGGAAGGATTGAAAAAGCTGAAAGGGAGAGCAACCCCATAGGAAGACCAGCTGTCTCAACTAACCCAGACCCCAGGGAGCTCCCAGAGACTGAGTCACCAACCAGGAGCTTACAAAGGTTGGTGCGCGTCTCCTGGCACATATGTAGCAGAGGTCTGCCCAATCTGGCCTCAGTGGGAGAAGATGCACTTAATCCGCAAGAAACTTGAGGCCCTAGGAAAAAGGGAGGCCTAGTTAGGGGGAGCACCCTCTTGGAGGCAAGAAGAAGGAGGAATGGGATGAGGAACTGTGAGAAGGGGCAAAGACTGGGATGTAAATAAATAATTTAGGAAGGAAGGAAGGAAGGAAGGAAGGAAGGAAGGAAGGAAGGAAGGAAGGAAGGAAGGAAGGAAGAAAGGGAAGGAAGAAAAGAAGTTGGGTTTCTCCGTGTAGCACCAGCTGTCCTGAAACTTGCTCTGTAGACCAGACTGGCAATAAACTCACAGAGATCCACCTATTTCTGCCTCCCAAGTACTGAAATTAAAGGTGTTCTTATCAAATTCTAAGTCTTATACAAATAAACTCCAGATGAAAGATAATAATCAAATTTAAATGCTAGACACCCAATGACAAAGAAGGAAGGAAGGAAGGAGATAGGCTTTAAAAATAACAGTATAAAGAAGGAAAAATAAGGTTTGCAGCTGGAATTCCAATACCCTTAAAAATTCCTTATTTTTTTTAACAACCTACTAAGTCTATTTAGTGCAATCTATATGTACCTAGGTAGGGGTCAATCCTAACAGCACAGGCAACATACCAGTAGCAAGACTTCTGAATAAGAATGATTTCCATCCTCCAGTGGCTATCAACTAGCTAGGGGTGGGGCTTAGTAAGCCTGCCTACAATCCTATGCTGGGATTTGATTGGCTTGATCCTGTGCAGGTCTTGTGGAGGCAACCACAGCTGTTGTGAGTCATAAGTACAGCCGCCCGGTCGTGTCCAGAAGATTGTATTCACCACACTTCTTCCTGCTCTCATGCCTTACTTTTTTTTCCTGCTCTCTCTTCTGTCATATTCCTTAAGCCTTGATGTGGGGACTTGGGGAAGAAAAGATGAATCTTACCTTGTCCTGTTTTATTGTCCTGTTTACAAAATTACCAACTGGGAAGGATAATTAACTCTGAAATGATCTTTTGAAACTGTTACCATTTTCTTATCATTTAATAAGTAAACTCATAATAATTTGTGATCTCGTATTACTAGAGTAATTTAGCATCTTTCTTCCTGCATCCTTATTATTTATATTTTCTCACTGAATAAACCGGCTATCACATCAAGCAGCGAGCATATTATTTTTCTCACAAGTTTCCAGAAAGTCACAAGGAAAGGCAAGCCCTTCCTGCATTTACATGAGTATTTCTGTAACCTCTAGGATGTCAGTATTATTTCACAGGGTTTTCCTATGTACTAACATTTGCTTCAGACTTTCCATAGAATGCAAGGGGCTTCAATGTCACCAACTTACTGACCCGGTTTTCTGAATGCTGATAAAATTTTTCACCATTGCATATTTTATTTATTTACATTTCAAGTGTTATCCCCTTTCCCAGTTTCCACTCTGGAAATCCCCTATCCCATCCTCCCTCCCCCTGTTTCTATGAGGGTGCCACACACACACACACACACACACACACACACACACACACACACACGTGCGCGAGTGCTCACACGCCTGCCTCCCTACCCTGGCATTTCCCTACACTGGGGCATTGAGCCTTCCCAGGACCAAGAGGCTCTCCTCCCATTGACATCCGACAAGGCCATGGGTCCCTCCATATGTACTCTTCGGATGGTGGTTTAGTCCCTGGGAGCTCTGGGGTGCCTGATTGGTTGGTGTTGTTGTTGTTCTTCTGGGGTTGCAAACCCCTTCAGCTCCTTCAATCCTTTCTTTAACTCTTCTATTGGGGACCCCGTGCTCAGTCTAGTGGTTGGCCGCGAGCATCCGTCTCTGTATGCTCTGAATGCTGATATTATTATGTAAAGTTTTTAGCCTAAAATTTCTAAGTCGGTTGGAATTTCAGATATTAACATTAGTTTCCCTTTTGGATCCTACTGTTTTTGGGGGGGTGGAAATGCCTATCGTTTTCTTTCTTTCATTCTTTTTCTTTTCCGTCCTTTTTTTGTCATTGGATTCTAAAGTTGAAACGCCTGATTGTTTCTTCCATCTGGAGTTTATTTGAATAAGACTCAGAATCCGATAAGCATGGGTTAAGTACACAGAAATGTCTGGGGAAACCTACTGTTTCTATGACTACATCACTTCTAATCAATACTTACATCCTAGTTTAAATCACAATTGTCCTTACCATCTACCAAAAAGTAAAGTGTCTTTCAATAATAAATGTCCCTTACTCATCTTACCTCGTTTTTCTTGGCGACAACCTGTCCCTACAAAAATTTACACTCCATCTACTGTCAGGGACGCAAATGGTTCTACGGTTTGTTAATGTCCAAGAAGGGCCCTCACCTCTGAATCATTTTTTCCCCAAACATAATTCCCCGGGCCAACAAAGAAAAGTGGTATTTTTCCATCTCCATAATTCCTGTTATTTTAAGTCTATCCTTTAACCAAAGTGGCTTTGTGTTTCTTTTTCCTTGATAACTCACAGGTTCAAATGTAAGAATTTATTATTATAAGGAACAATTATGAGGTTCAAAGCAGGCTGTGTGCATTCCATGCTTCTAGCTTCTGGTACTGATATACGGAATGAAATACTTGTGGTTCGTCTGCTCGCATGAAATGGAGGCGCTCCAGCGGCTGGTGGTGAAAGGCTTAATGAATGTCTGCATTCGTCAGACCCAGCAGGGACCTAGTATCATGGGAGGTCGCCCAAGTGCTGTGTTGCAGCATCTAAAAAACAAACTTTGACCATTTCCCTTGTTCATTCCAGCTCTTCCTCAGCATCAACAATCACCCAAGGGAGGGAAATGGCTTTGCTGGTTTTTCTTGCTTTAAACACCATCCTGGGGTTTAAGATGTCAAGATATCTTCCTTTTTTTCCACTGAACTAGACAAACAACTGACCTTTTGGAGCAGCTCTGACATTTTACTTCTTCTGGGCCATGTGTTCAGCATTTTGATAACCCTCCTCTCATAAAGCATCTCTAATTTAACGAGATAGTGCATCCCCTGAACAAAACGGAAAGTAAAATATAAAGCAAAAACAGGGCATTTTTTTAAAACAAGTATTTATTTTTATTTCATGTGTGGGTACTATTTCTGTGTGCAAGCATGGACACTGTGTGCATGTACCGCCTACAGGGGCCAGAGGAGACTCCCCTGGTAGTGGAGTTACACACAGTTGTGAGCTGCCATAGGGGTGCTGGAAATCAAACTCGGGGCCCCTGCAAGAGCATCGGGTGCTCTTTACTGCTGATCCAGTTTCCCCCTTTCTTTGTAATATTTACTTATTTTTAATTTTAAAAATAGGACTGCTTAATAACACTATTATCTAATCGTTTCTGTCTTGTTTCCTTAGTAGTAGAACATCTGTGTTTCCCTATATACTATTTGTAATTTTATAATGAATACACATGTTTTAGCTACTGCGTAAAATCACCCCGCTGTAAAACTGATGAGGGACTTATTTTGAGGTTAAAGATGTAAAGTGAATTTCTTTACCAGCATAGAATAAATACTGTGTACACTATATAGTGAAAATTTAATAGTGTGGTTGAATACATAAATAACCTGTGGCCTGTGTATCATACTTTAAACATCTCAAAACTCCTTGATTGCTTGAACCTTTATATCTTGCACTGTTCAGCCACGTCAATAATAGTTCCTAGATCCAAAAGGTATACTATATACCATGTCGGATGTTAACTATGCCATCCATTTACTGAGTTTTCTGTCATCTGTTACGACAGAGAGTGCATCTAGACACCCAACCCACTGCTCTCTGATACCACTCACACATACAAGACGATAATTCATATCATATTCCCCAACACGATACACCATAGAGTTCAAAGTGGCCAATAAAAGGTTGGTCAGGAATGTCAATCGTGATCATTAGGCCCAGTTCCTAACAGAATCTCACAAATACCCCTGGCCTCCTTTCCTACATGCCTCTAAGGTGGAAAAGTTTTGAAAACCCACATAAAATAGAACTGTAAATTAGAAGGAACCAGGCTGCTTGAAGAAACACACGAAAGGTGATCTGTCCAGGAGCCTGCACGTCTAACCATGATACATTCTGACTATAGGTGCGGATGGTCGCTGCATCTCAGAGATCGCAGGATGTAACTTGGTGCGGTCCCTAAGATCATTCTAACTAACTGAAAAGTCAGTGCTTTGAAATGGGTGTGCACGGAACAGATAATGAGAAGTGATGTGAAAAGCCAATGGGTTCACATAATGGAGTCCCAGTCTGTGTCATTTCATTGAAGAATAAATGATGTAAAGAGCATCGTGGGCTCGCTGAACCCTCTGACTCACTCTTAGATACATGGCTAAAAGGAACGTCACACAGGCTCGCATTAGCCTCCTTTAACAATCCACTGTGAAAGAAGAGCTAGACGTGGACCAAACCTCATTTGTTTTTAAGTAGATATCAGGAGAGATCGGTACATCAACTTTTCGGGTTGATAAACCCCATGACCTCTATACTCTGAGAAACAGAGATAAGAGGGAAAAAGACTCTGGGCGGACATGATAATCAGTGAAAACAACAGGAAAACACAATTCTCAAAAAGACTCGTTTCACGATAAGATCTTAAAATATTATTTTAGCTGGTTCCCGGAGGGTTGGGATTGCACTGCACAGCAGTGGGTGAAGAGGCAAAAAAAAAATGATCAGATAAGACAATCACTGTTACGAGAAATTCAAACATGGCTGGCTCTTGGCTCATGAAGTTAACTATGTATAAAATGATTGGGAGGTATATTGGTTTCACATAAAATCAAGTTGGTGAGGACTGATTTCTGAGCTTTAAAATTAGTGCTGGGTTCCCCAAATTTCAGCAGAACCAATCAGTCATACTACCAAAACCCTCCTCATGAAGACCATAGAGGAGCATGTACTATGACCAGGAGGAATTGTGGGTTTCTAAGCATTCCCTTTGTCCTTACATACTAAGTGACTAGAGAAAATCTCAAGTCTAGTAAGAAGAGAGATACAAGGCAGAAGAAGCCTGGGCCCCTCAGTGGTCACTGGTGACTGTCTGTAAACCCCTTAAAGGGAATAAGAACCTTTTATTTAGTTAGAATTGTGTTTTATTTTCATTTTTGATAAGAAGAAGATGATCCTATTTGGTAATCCAATCACTGGCCCAACTTGAGACCCATCCCATGGGCAAGCACCAACCCCTGACACCAGCAATAACACTGTTATGCTGCAGACAGGTGCTTAGAATGACTGTCCTCTGAGAAGCTCCCACCAGCAGCAGGCTAAAACAGATGCAGATACCCACAGCCAAACACAGGACTGAGGTCGGAGTCCTTATAGAAGAGTTGGGGGAAGGATTGAAGGCCCTAAAGGGGATAGGAACCCTACAATGTCAACTAACCTTGGGCCCCTGGAAGTTCTCAGAGACGGAGCCACCAGCCTAAAGAGCACAGGTTAAACCAAGGCCCCTGGCACATACGTAGCAGAGGACTGCCTTGCCCTGCCTCAATGGGAAAGGTTGGGCCTAATCCTGCAGAGACTTGATGCACCAGGGTTGGGGGCTACCTACAAGATGCCCCATCTTGTCAGAGGGGGAGGGGGATGGGACGAGGGACTCCATGTGGGAGAGAACAGGAGGGGACAGCATTTAAGATGTAAATTAACTACTTAATTTTAAAAAAAGGAACGGAAACCTGAAATAAAAGTCAAAGAAGACAGAGGAGGAAGACAGAATGGTGCAGCAGAATGAACATTTTATCTTCTACGTCGGCTAGCTTTGAGGTGGAAGGAATAGATATAACCCAAGGACTGGAGAGGGCCTCTCAAAACACAGAAAAGGGAAGGAAATGGACCCCCTCTCCTAGAAAGCCCTCAAGTGGACGTGTGTGTGTGTGTGTGTGTGTGTGTGTGTGTGTCAATGTTGCCAACACCTTTTAGCCCAGAGAGAATCACTTCAGATTTCTAACCTGCAGAACTACAAAATGATAAATATGGATTATTTAAGCCGTTTATTTGATGGTTGCTGCAGCAGCAATGGGAAACTAATGCACGGTCACTCTTGCGACATTGTTGGGTTGAAGCTAAATGGCAATTTTAAAATCCCTCCTGAGCCCGCCCCCCTTCTACTCCAGCAAAGCAACCCTCCTTCAGTCTGCTTGCCGATAGTGCAGATAAAAGTCCACAAAACATACAATGGCTACTCTCCAGCAAGATCTGAACTTCGGAGGGGAAGAAAGATTATGGTTAATGCATAAATCTTTACCAGATGGAAATTCAGTCTAGACTAGAGTGCAGGCAAATTATCATTCTGGCCAGCGAATGACAGTATAGAGTTCTCTTAGTTGACCTTCCAACATTCCAGAGCCTTCCTTTATCTGATTTCCATTTTATTTTTTTCTTTTCAAAAGTGAGAAAAGGGTCTAAGATAGAGGACTCAAGCACCGAGATATCTCAGCTACGCTCAAGATGAAAGGAAACTTACTTAGCGCTCTCGCTTGATTCTCTCCATCCAGCATGGGAGGAGATACAGGAACTGCCCTTTCAAATCCCTCTGTGCTCTATGCTGCTTCAAAGAAACCAGGATTTCTCTGACATTATCAGAAAATCCGGGCTACTCAGTAACATAAATCTTTTCCTACTTTGTGTTCTCCTGTAGCTATCCTTATCAGGGTTAATGTGGAACGACAAAGAAATATGACAGTTGTGCATAAATGTTAAATTGATTCCAACACTTAATACTGATTTATTTATTTTCTTTTTATTTTTAATCATCAGGTACTTAGAAGTAATGTGATAACCTAAACATTCTTTCTTATACAGTATCACCACATAAACCTAGCTGGGTCTAGAATTGTTATGCAGTTCCAGCTACCCCCACACCCACGAAGTTGTTCATGCCTCTGCCTCCTAAGTACTTGAATTTAAGGTAGACACACAAGACATGCTGCTGACGCCCAAACTTTTACCTCAGGGACAAAAAAAAATGATGAAGTTAAATTTGTAAGGACTGATTGCCACAGCTCACTTCGTTAGAATCATACCTATGGGGTCAATCATGAAGTAAGAAAGGAAAGGTTTGTACACAAGATTCAAAAGTAAGTAGGGCTCTCAAGAGGTGGCTCAATTTGAAAGCACTCTTTGCCCTTGCAGGGGACCTTGGCTTGGTTCCCAGCACCCAATCAGTGAACTGGGTGCAGTTCACGATCTTCCGTTCTGGCCTCCACTGGTATTGAAGTCATGAGGTGCCCATCCATGCATGTAGGTAAACATTCACACATATAAAATAAAAAAAATATGTATTTTTTAAATAAAAGCAAAAATAGTAGGGCATAAAACCTCATCTGCAGAAATCTAACGGTCTTTCTGTTGACTGGAGCTCTGTCTCATAGCTGTTAGAAGTCAACTGGGGTGCAGCCATGACTTACAATGGGAAAATAAGTGCTTCGTCTGAGGATAAGCAGGAGGAATGGGCATGGAAGAATAGGAAACACAGGATCAGCTGACAACTACAATAAAACTTTAAGATCAAGGATACCAGCTACCTTTCCCAAGGCTGAAAATGTTCAACATTCTCCCTACCCTACACATTCCCTTAAGGCATCAAGGGATACTTGCTAATGGCCAATAGGTCTATAGACTTTTATGGGGTCCACTGTGTTGTCAGCCCTATCCCATGCCCTCTCATAGTGACAGATAGATGGCTAACTATCATATAACTGATAATGCTTATTTTTTTCTTTTTTAAATATCTTTAATCTTTCCTTACAGTCCCGTCATTATCTCCTCTCAGTCTGCCTTCTGACAGTTCCTCAACCTATTCGTCCCTCCCTCCCCAACCCCTTCTCCAAGATGTTTTACACACACACACACACACACACACACACACACACACACACACACACACACACACCAGACAGGTCTCCCTACTCCCTGGTGCCTCAAGTCTCTCAAGGGTTAAGGGCATCTTCTCTCACTGAGGCCAGACCAGGCAGTCCTCTGCTGTATATGTGTCAGGGGCCTCAGACATGTATGTTGCTTGGTTGGTGGCTCAGTGTCTGAAAGATCTCAGGGGTCCAGGTTAGTTGTACTGGTCTTCCTATGGGGTTGCCCTTCTCCTCAGCTTCTTCCAGCCTTTCCTTAATTCAACCACAGAGATCCCTGTTTTGATAGTGATTTAAGACTTCACTAAACATGGGGTTGGAGAAATGGCTCAGTAAGTAAAATCACTGACTCTTCTTCCAGGGGTCTCAGGTGAGATTTTAGCATCCACACAGAAGCTCGTAACCCCAGTCCAAATGGCTGTGACGCCATCTAGACACCTGGCCTCCACAGGTGCTTCACACACATGAGTCAAACACAAATGCAAGCAAAAAGACAGCCAAACACTAAAACAACAGCAACAAAATCCGGTCATAGTAACTATTACTCATTTCATTGCAGACTAACATGAACAAAAACCACATGGCTATCAGTCTGGAGGCTTGAAAGTTGATCCACAGAGAGCAATTCCTATAAAATGCAAAGAGAGGCTCCCACATAGATTCCTTTTAAATCACCATTATGACACCCCCCAACCCCCAAAATTATCATTATCCACTAAAAGTCCGCTAAATCTACAAAGGTAAGGTTAGTCATTGGCGTCTTTTGACATTCTTCAAAATCTCATCTCCGTGCTATGTAAAGGATGAGGAGTTTCTTAAAAAGTGGTCTAAAGCCTTCTGTGAAGTTGGGTATACTACACATTACAGGTAAATCATCATTGCTCTGTAAACTCATTAAAATGGAGCTGTTTCAGGAAGATGGTGCCTCCACCGCACAGCACTTCAAACCCAAATGTTTACGAAGTGTCTTCAAAGACCCCTTGGGCATGGGATGGCCCCCAACTCTGTGACAGAAAGCAACATTCCAAGCTCCCTACAGTAAAACACTGGGCTCTTAGAAATAGCTAAAAGATAGACTATGTCACTTTTGTATGTAGAGCTACAAGGTTACTGTTGATATAAAATCAGGGAGAAAGACAAAATGGAATTTCAACCATGATAAACTCATCCATGGAGAGAAAACTCAGTCAGGAACTGCAGCTCATGCTTCAGTGGGCTTCCCTAGTCAATTTGTGCTGGATGTTTGGAGCACCTGATTTGATGATGGTTTGCAATTTCTTATCTGCAATTTCTGTCTGTCTGTCTTAGGGTTTTACTGATATGAACGGACACCATGACCAAGGCAAGTCTTTTAAAGGACAATAGGTTCAGAGGTTCAGTCCATTATCATCAAAGTAGGAGCATGGCAGCATCCAGGCAGGCATGGTGCAGGCAGAGCCGAGAGTTCCACATCTTCATCTGAAGACTGCTAATGGAAGACTGACTTCCAGGCAGCTAGAGTGAGGGTCTTAAGCTCACACTCACAGTGACACACTTATTCCAACAAGACCACACCTCCTAATAGTGCCACTTCCTGTGCCAAGCATATAGAGTGCCATCAAACTATCTATCTATCTATCTATCTATCTATCTATCTATCTATCTATCTATCCCCTATCTATCCCATCTATCATGTATCTCTCCATATTTATTTCTTCACATTTATTGATTTACATCTAAGAACCTAACTCATAAAAAAAGGAAAATTATTAAGTCATTCTCCAAATCCTATAAAAAGGTATGACCCTATATATGATGAGATAAATATGAAACATTTATTGTTAGTGATGGAATATCACTCCTTTAACTCTGCAATGATCCTCTTGCTTGCTTGATTTCTATGAAAAAAAATATTTTGATTCTGTCCAAATTCAAATACCAAGCATACACTCCAGTGTTAAAGGAAACACTCGTGAAAAGATTACAAAGACTATTCTGATGGACTGGAAATATGCTATTTTATGTTTAGACTACTTAAGCAAATGCCCTTTTGTCTCTGACCAAATTATTAAACCGGTGCCTTGGCAAGAGCCTTTTGTACCTTTCTGGAGATTTTCAGGGTCCAAACCTCTGTAGTATGAAATTAGCAGAGTAAATATGTTCCTTGCAGCTTACATCCCAAGTCTAAATGTTTTCAAACATGTCAAACTCCCTTTCGTCACCATGCCCCACAGGTTCTGTGTAGACTCTGGCTGCCAAAGAAACTGGTTGAACTTGCCTTGGGAGGGGTCCAGTCCCTGAAAACTGACAAAGCTCGGAGTGGACCAGCCAGCAGCAGGGTGTCCTGCAGCTGTGGGACTCAGCTTGGCAGAGGAAGCCCTCATTAGCAGGTGCATTATCTGCTGATTTCAACAGACAAGGGCTGGAAATGTGTTTGCCTTGCTATTGCCACCTAATCTTGAACACCAGCTATTTCATTTTATCTATTCGCAAAGGCCCATTAAGCTTCCCAGGAAACTCTTCCCTTCTTAAGAATCAAGTGTATAAATAAGCCTATGGATTCATGGGTTTTGCTTCTACTGAAGCTACATTTCTCCATTAGCTAAGGATTCTCCAAGGAATCCAACAGAAGCAACTAGCTGGTGGTTATCTTCTTGTTGTTTTTCTGTATAGCTCTTGTTTCTGTGTTCCCCTCCTAAATGTAGTTCAATTCCTTCAAGAGGAAGTGGTGTCTACAATTGAGTATGGTTCAACCAACCATCATTTAAATGATCTTTCTACTTCTAGTAGTTGCTGACAGCAGATTTTCCAATTTCCACGACAAATGAAGTAGGAACTAAGATCTGATGAACATAATCACAGACCCCGGTAGCCTCTGGAATGCTAATGTTCCTTACTAACAATAATGTTGCCTCTGAAGATTGTCCTTCCATTTAGCTGGGGTTGATGTAGGTACCACTGTGCTTCATCCCGTGGCTGCTGCAAAGCTGCTGAGCAAAACTTTTGTAGAAGACTACATTGGTAAGTTCTTGTGGGATTCCCTCAGTTAAAGAGCTTGGCCTTGCCCAAGGTCCGATCTTTTCCCAGGTGACGGATGAAAGAGATGGTACATAGAACATATTCACCACAGGTCTGACCTTTGACCTTTGCCCAGGAAATGGATGGAAGAAGTAGAATAAGGCATGTTCGTCACATCCCAAATGGAGCCCATTCCAAAAGTCTTCCCAGCTCCAGGTGTGCATGTGAAGCCACTAAGACTGTCTCTCATTTGACCTTCAATGTAACTTGACTTCTCCCTTAAAAGGTGCCTATTTCAAGTGTTCACCACAGTGACAACCTTGACCTCTACATTATCTGAGTATCTGACTTCCAGGGAAGCAAGACTTGTCCACCAAGTTCCGCTGTGTTACTTTTTAATGGTCAGCTCTGAAATCATATACATACAAGCAACATTATATGAACTGCGTATATTGTATTTATAAATTTAGGAGTGTGTGTGTGTGTCTTTGTGGTGTGTGTGTGTGTGTGTGTGTGTGTGTGTGTGTGTGTGTGTGTGTGTGTGTCGTGCATGCAAGTGCAGGTGAGCCTAAAGCCACTAAATAAGAAGATACCAGAGGTCATGAATTTCAATGATGGGGAGGGGGGCCTGCATTGAAGGACTTAGAAGGAAGAACAGGAAAGGGGAATGTGATATAATTATATTTTAATTTCAAGGAATAAAATGAAGTCATGCCCGCATTGCAGGCAAACACTTAGTCAAGCCCCTGACTGAATGGGTGTGTCATAACCACAGGAATATCAGATAAGAAGAGCATCTACACCTGTGATGGTTTGTATATGCTGAGCCCAGGGAGTGTCACTTAAGAGGGTGTGGCCCTGTTGGAGTAGGTGTGGCCTTGTTGAAGTAGGTGTGTCATTGTAGGTGTAGGCTCTGTCCTAGCTTCCTAGAAGCCAGCACTCTGCTAGGAGCCTTTTGATGAAGATGTAGAACTCTCAGCTCTGCCTGCACCATGCCTGCCTGGATGCTGCCATGCTCCCACTTTGATGATAATGGACTGAATTGCTGAACCTGCAAGTCAGCCCCAGTTAAATGTTGTCCTTTATAAGGCTTGGCTTGGTCAAGGTGTCTGTTCACAGCAGTAAAACCCTAACTAAGACAACACCTCTCTTTACAAACCACTTAGAGAGACATCATAAATACCCAGTCCACATGCCTGCCAGCTCCCAACCAAGGCTACTGACCAAGAAGTGGTCACCTCTTATTTTTGGAGAAGAGTTTTCCACACAAGATAGATCTCTACCAAACACATGTGGACATCATCTCCTTTTTAAACCTTCTGCTATCTCCATTCTACCCAAAAGAAAAACATAATATCCTGAATCACAAACCACAAAGGATGTGCTTCTCTTCAGAAAAGGAATGGTCCCTCCTGGATACTGATAGTTTGCCTGGATGGATTCTCTGCCTTACAATGTACAGTCAAACCCCACTCCAAGTGCTACTAGCCACCAGCTGGCCTTTCTCTGGGTTCATTGAGATCTTGGACCTTTTGCCCTTGCATGGTTGACTTACAGGTCCCTGCTTGAGTTTGTTTGTAGGGTGGAGGGGGCCTAGACTTAGACATGCTTGAGGATGAGAGCCAAGATGTTGCTCCTACTGGCCATAAGCTATCCATCCTTCCCCTTTAGCTACATCTCCTGAAACTGGAGGTGTAGGACTTGTTTAGGGTTCTAATGCTTTCAGAAAGTCCTGTCTTGGAGATGTGGAAACATCATCAGAGTGGGAAACAGGGCATATAACTCAGATATGTCCTTCAGATGGTGTGGCCAGGGCCTGCCTGCTGGTGGCCAGCAATTCTCCTACAGAAGATAAGAGTCCTTGTGACTGAGGCGCCAC
The DNA here is from genome assembly GCF_011064425.1 of Rattus rattus. Taxonomy (NCBI): domain Eukaryota; kingdom Metazoa; phylum Chordata; class Mammalia; order Rodentia; family Muridae; genus Rattus; species Rattus rattus. The sequence continues at coordinate 78,427,370 of NC_046162.1, forward strand.
TCCAATAGCCACTGGGCCTAATCCTTCAAGGAGTCACTCAAACCACATTGTTTGGATCATAGCCACACATGCATACTTAACACCATGCCCCTTTCTAATGAACACCACAAAGGAGAAAGTCACCTAGCTTTCTTTTAGTCCCGAGAGCTGGTGGTTGGCTCTGGATCTGTGTTGACTGATAATATTTATTTAGTACATCAATATAAGTTATCATTTGTATTGTGAGAAAAAGAAACTTTACAGTGATATGTAAGAAATGTCAAGTTCAGGGGGTCATGGGGCTCTGGGATTTGTGGCAGGAGAACACTGGTTTTAGAAACACTGTTGGCTTTTTAAGCAATTGTACACTTAATGGCAATCTACTTGAAAGTTGTTGTGTAAAAGTCAAGTTCCTAATTAGCTCAGTCCCAAATAGCCTTTCTGATGCTCTGTGCTTCATAATAAAATTATAATCAAGGTCTCAGTGGCAGTCAGTAAACGCATTTCAAAAATTACGTTATCATGAGATCTGTCCTCCTTGGCCCTTGTCCTTCCAGGTTGCTGAGGTTCCCAGGTCTTCTAAGATGTCTTCACTCACGTTTCAGGGCATTAACATCTAAGTAACATACCCTGCTCATCTTGCTGGGCTGGTTGGAGGACTCATTGTTGCCAATCTAAATCCCCAGAGGCAACTCTCTCCCTCATTCTCCCCGCCCCCGCCCACCAGCATACTAATAGATTTCACTCTGACTTTTTAATTCTCATCAGTCATGTATGTCTCATTCCCATATGAGACCAAGAGGATTTGTTTTGCCTTTGAACAGAACCACAGTCCCATACACAGACTCTGAGCAAATCATGTAATCTTTTGTCTATCTTTATAAAATGCTAATTCCTGCTCTCCGTGAATGAGAACAATGTTTAATGAATTAGTTAAACAGCAAGAGTCTTTTTGAGGAAGTAAAATCCAGACAAAACTAAAATCCTACAAAAATCATTGTATGATTTAATAATCATTCGCCACATGCCAGTTACCACCCACAACACATCCACACATAGAATTTCCAAGAAATCAACTGGCAAGAAGCTTTGCCACTTGAGCAAACATATATATATATATATTTATAAGTAAGCAAGTCTTCAGGAAGAAGGCTTCTAGGTCAGATTCATTTTGATACCTCCAAATCCTGTGTCTAGAATTCGTGATTATCTTCAGCAATAGGGGTTCACCTTCAAATTCTGGAAGGCTTCCAAGGGCAAAAGTAATATATTGTTTGGGGAATTGATTGGACCCCTGATCTACAACCTGAAAGGAGGTTTCTTATTCCTGCTGATTATGTTGTTCTTATGTAGTCTATGACTCTTGGGGGAGAAATTATCACCTGAAGTTATGCATGGGGGAAATTTCCTGGGGATCCAGTCCTTCTGTGAAGACCTATAGACAACTGACCATCGATAGAGGGAGAGTCAGTCTTCCCTAGGGATCAACCCCCTGCCCCAATTGGTTATCTTATAGCAAGTGTTTAGTCCTAAGAACATACACATATGAGAAACACTAAATGGACTCATCAGGATATATACATTGATATAAACATACATACATATGCACACACATGAATGTACACATATATAGACTTTTTATTTTATTTTATTTTTTTATTATATATTTCTTTACTTACATTTCAAAGGTTATTCCCCTTCCCAGTTTCCTGTCCATAAGCCCCCTTTCCCTCCCCCTCCCCCACACGGGTATTCCCCCTATACATCCCCCTTATTGCCCCCCCCATATTCCCCTGCACTGGGGGTCCAACCTTGGCAAGACCAAGGGCTTTCCCTTCCACTGGTGTCCCAACAAGGCTATTCTCTGCTACATATGCAGTTAGAGCCCTGGGTCAGTCCACATATAGTCTTTGGATAGTGACTTAGTCCCTGGAAGCTCTGGTTGGTTGGCATTGTTGTTCTTATGGGGTTGCAAGCTCCTTCACCTCTTTCAATACTTCCTCTAATTACCCCAAAGGGGGTCCTATTCTCAGTTCAGTGGCTTGCTGCTAGCATTGACCTCTGTATTGGACATGCTCTGGATGTGTCTCTCAGGAGAGATCTAGATCCAGTCCCTTTCCGCATGCATTTTTTAGCTTCATCAATCTTACCTAGTTTTGGTGGCTGTGTATATATGGGCCACATGTGTGTCAAGCTCTAAATGGCCATTCCTTGAGTCGCTGCTCTAAACTTTGCTTCCATATCCCCTCCTATGAATATTTTCCCCCTTTTAAGAAGGAGTAGGAGCATCTGCATTTTGGTCATCCTTCTTCTTGAGCTTCTTGTGGTCTGTAGACTGCATCTTGGGTAATTTGAGTTTTTTGGTAAATATTCACTTATCGATAAGTGCATACCAAGTGTGTTTTTCTGTGACTGAGTGACCTCACTCAGGATGGTATTTTCTAGTTCATTCCATTTGCCTATGAATTTCATGAAGTCATTGTTTTTGATAGCTGAGTAGTACTCCATTGTGTAGATGTACTACATTTTTGGAATCCATTCCTCTGTTGAAGGGCATCTGGGTTCTTTCCAGCTTCTGGCTATTATAAATAAGGCTGCTATGAACATAGTGGAGCACGTGTCTTTGTTGTATGTTGGAGCATCTTTTGGGTATATGACCAAGAGAGGTATAGCTGGTTCCTCAGGTACTGGAATGTCCAATTTTCTGAGGAACATCCAGACTGATTTCTAGAGTGGTTGTAACAGTTTGCAATCCCACCAACAATGGAGGAGTGTTCTTCTTTCTCCACATCTGTGCCAGCATCTACTGTCACCTGAGTTTTTGATCTTAGCCATTCTGACTGATGTGAGGTGGAATCTCAGGGTTGTTTTGATTTGCATTTCCCTGATGACTAAGGATGTTGAACATTTCTTTAGGTGCTTTTTGGCCATTTGATAATCATCACCTGAGAATGTTTTGTTTAACTCTGTACCCCATTTTCTAATAGGGTGATTTGGCTCTCTGGAATCTAACTTCTTGAGTTCTTTGTATATTTTGGATATTAGCCCTCTATCAGATATAGGATTGGTAAAGATCTTTTCCCAATCTGTTGGTTGCCGTTTTGTCCTAATGACAGTGTCTTTTGCTTTACAAAAGCTTTACAGTTTTATGAGGTCTCATTTGTTGATTCTTGATCTTAGAGCATAAGCATTGGTGTTTTGTTCATGAAATTTTCCCCAGTGCCCATGTGTTTGAGACTCTTCCCCACTTTTTCTTCTATTAGTTTGAGTGTATCTGGTTTGATGTGGAGGTCCTTGATCCACTTGGACTTAAGTGTTGTACATGGTGATAAGAATGGATCAATTTGCATTCTTCTACATGCTGACCTCCAGTTGAACCAGCACCATTTGTTGAAAATGCTATCTTTCTTCCATTGGATGGTTTTGGCTCCTTTGTCAAAGATCAAGTGGCTATAGGTATGTGGGTTCTTTTCTGGGTCTTCAATTCTGTTCCTCTGATCTGCTTGCCTGTCTCTGTACCAATACCATACAGTTTTTATCACTATTGCTCTGTAATACAGCTTGAAGTCAGGGATGGTGATTCCCCCAGAAGTTCTTTTATTGTTGAGTATAGTTTTTGCTGTCCTGTGTTTTTTGTTATTCCAAATGAATTTGCAAATTGCTCTTTCTATCCCTATAAAGAATTTTGATGGGGATTGCATTGAATCTGTAGATTGCTTGTGCCAAAATGGCCATCTTTACTATATTAATCCTCCCAATCCATGAGCATGGAAGATCTTTCCATCTTCTGAGATCTTCCTCAATTTCTTTCTTCAGAGATTTGAAGTTCTTGTCATACAGATATTTCACTTGCTTGGTTAAAGTCACACTAGGATATTTTATGTTATTTGGGACTATTGTGAAGGGTGTCATTTCCTTAATTTCTTTCTTAGCCTGTTTATCCTGTGAGTAGAAGAAGGCTACTGATTTGTTTGAGATAATTTTATACCCTGACACTTTGTTGAAGTTGTTTATCAGGTTAAGTAGTTCTCTGGTGGAACTTTTGGGGTCAAGTATATGATCATATCATCTGCAAATAGTGATATTTTGATTTCTTCCCTTCCAATTTGTATCCCTTTGACCTCCTTTCACTGTCTGATTGCTCTGACTAGGACTTCAAGAACTATATTGAATAAGTAGGAAGAAAATGGGCAGCCTTGTCTAGTCCCTGATTATAGTGGGATTGCTTCAAGTTTCTCTCCATTTAGTTTGATGTTAGCTACTGGTTTGCTGTATATTGCTTTTACTATGTTTAAGTATGGGCCTTGATTTCCTGATCTTTCTAGGACTTTTATCATGAAAGGGTATTAAATTTTGTCAAATGATTTCTCAGCATCTAATGAAATTATCACGTGGTCCCTTATCTTTGAGTTTGTTTATATAGTGGATTACATTGATGGATTTTTGTATATTAACCCATCCCTGCATCTCTGGGATGAAACCTACTTGATCAAGATGGATCATCATTTTGATGTGTTCTTGGATTCGATTTGCAAGAATTTTATTCAGTATTTTTGCATCAATATTCATAAGGGAAATTGGTCTGAAGTTCTCTTTCTTTGTTGGGTCTTTGTGTGGTTTTGGTATAAGAGTAATTGTGGCTTCATAGAAGAAATTTGTTAGTGCTCTGTCTGTTTCAATTTTGTGGAATAGTTTGGACAGTATTGGTGTGAGGTCTTCTACCAAGGTCTGATAGAATTCTGCACTGAACCCATCTGGACCTGGGCTCTTTTTGGTTGGGAGACTTTTAATAACTGCTTCTATTTCTTTAGGAGTTATGGGGTTGTTTAGATGGTTTATTTGTTCCTGATTTAGCTTTGGTACCTGGTATCTGTCTAGAAAATTGTCCATTTCCTCCAGATTTTCCAATTTTGTTGAATATAGGTTTTCGTAGTAGGGTCTGATGATTTTTTTTAATTTCTTCAGATTCTGTTGTTATGTCTCCCTTATCATTTCTGATTTTCTTAATTTGGATACACTCTTGGTGACCTCTGGTTAATCTGGCTAACGGTTTATCTATCTTGTTGATTTTCTCAAAGAACCAGCTCCTGCTTTTGTTGATTCTTTGTATAGTCCTTTTCGTTTCTACTTGGTTGATTTCAGCTCTGAGTTTGATTATTTCCTGCCTTCTACTCCTCTTGGGTTTATTTATTTGTTTATTTTTTGTTCTAGAGCTTTAAGGTGTGCTGTCAAGCTATTGACATATACTCTCTACTGTTTCTTTTTGCAGGTACTCAGAGCTATGCGTTTTCCTCTTAGACTGTTTTCATTGTGTCCCATAAGTTTGAGAATGTTGTATCTTCATTTCCTTGACCAAGTTGTCATTGAGTAGAGCATTGTTCAACTTCCATGTATATGTGGGCTTTCTGCCATTATTGTTGTTATCGAAGACCATTGTGGTTATCTGATAGGATGCATGAGATTATTTCTATCTTCCTGTATCTGTTGAGGCCTGTTTTGTGACCAATTATATGGTCAATTTTGGAGAACGTTCCATGAGGTGCTGAAAAGAAGGTATATCCTTTTGTTTTAGGATGGAATGTTCTATAAATATCTGTTAAACCCAATTGGTTCATAAGTTCTGTCAGTTTCTCTACGTCTCTGTTTAATTTCTGTTTCCATGATTGGTCCTGTGATGAGAGTCGGGTGTTGAAATCTCCTATTATTATCATGTGAGGTGCAATGTGTACTTTGAGCTTTAGTATGGTATCTTTTATGAATGTTGGTGTCCTTGCCTTTGGAGCATAGATATTTAGGATTGACAGTTCATCTTGGTGGATTTTTCCTTTGATGAATATGAAGTGTCCTTCCTTGTCTTTTTTAATGAATTTGGTTGAAAGTCAATTTTATTTGATATTAGAATGGCAACTCCAGCTTGTTTCTACGGGCCATTTGCTTAGAAAATTGTTTTCCAGCCATTTGCTCTGAGGTAGTGTCTGTCTTTGTCTCTGAGGTGTGTTTCCTGCATGCAGCAAAATGCTGGGTCCTCTTTATGTATCCAGTCTGTTAGTCTATGTCTTTTAATTGGGGAATTAAGTCCATTGATGTTGAGAGATATTAAGGAAAAGTGATTGTTGCTTCCTGTTATTTTCATAGTTAGAGGTGGAATTATGTTTGTTTGTCTCTCTTTTGGTTTCATTGCAAGGAAATTATATTCTTGCTTTCTCTACAGTGTAGTTTCTCTCCTTGTGTTAGAGTTTTCCATCTATTATCCTTTGTAGGGCGGGATTTGTAGAAAGATACTACGTAAATTTGGTTTTGTCGTGGAATATCTTGGTTTCTCCATCTATGTTAATTGAAAGTTTTGCTGGATACACTAACTTGGGCTGGCATTTGTCTTCTCTTAGGGTCTGTATGACATCTGTCCAGGATCTTCTGGCTTTCATAGTCTCTGGCGAGAAGTCTGGTGTAATTCTTATAGGTCTGCCTTTATATGTCATTTGACCTTTTTCCCTTACTGCTTTTAATATTCTTTCTTGTTTTGTGCATTTTCTGTTTTAACTATTATGTGATGGGAGGAATTTCTCTTCTCGTCCAATCTATTTGTAGTTCTGTAGGCTTCTTGTATGTTTGTAAGCATCTCTTTCTTTAGGTAAGGGAAGTTTTCTTCTATAATTTTGTTGAATATATTTACTGGCCCCTTAAGTTGGGAGTCTTCACTTTCTTCTATACCTATTATCCTTAGGTTTGATCTTCTCATTGTGTCCTGGATTTCCTGTATGTTTTGGGCTAGGAGCTTTTTGCGTTTTACATTACCTTTGACAGTTGTGTCGATGTTTTCTATGCTATCTTCTGCCCCTGAGATTCTCTCTTCTATCTCTCGTAATCTGTCGGTGATGCTTGTGTCTATGGATCCTTGTCTCTTCCTTTGGTTTTCTATATCTAGGGTTGTCTTCCTTTGTGCTTTCTTTATTGTTTCTATTTCCATTTTCAATTCCTTCACCTGTTTGATTGTGTTTTCCTATAATTCTTTCAGTGATTTTTGTGTTTCCTCTCTAAGGGCTTCTACTTGTTTACTTGTGCTTTCCTGCATTTCTGTAAGGGAGTTCTTTATGTCTTTCTTAAAGTCTTCCATCATTAACAAAAAAAATGTGATTTCAAATCTAAATCTTGCTTTTCTGGTGTGCTTGGATATCCAGTATTTTCTTTGCTGGGAGAACTGGGCTCTGATGATGGAAATTGCACAGTGCCTCTGGACAGAGGGATATAGGAACAGTCCGCCGTCGGTACCCGTGGTTCTGGTCTGTGCCCAGAGCTGAACTCATCCTGCCAAACAGCTCCCTGCACCCAAATCCTGTGGGAGAGAGAGCTGGACCCTCAGAAGTGTGGATACTCCTGAGAAGTCAGAGGAGACTACCCTCTGCCCACAGGCTAGACCCAAGAGGGAACCGCATAGTGCCAACTGTGCCCGCTGGGTGCAAGGACCTACACAAGCAATCAGGGCCCTTTGATTCCTGCCCACGCCTAGCGCTGGAAGACAGTCTGCAGGAGCACCTACACACCTGAAATCAGAGCACCTGTTCTCAGGAAAGGCTGAAAGAAAACAGAAAAACAATTCTACAGGAGCGCTGACACAGAGGCCTACAGCAGGGTCAAGTCACTCCCAGAAACAGCAAGACAAGCAAACACCAGAGACAACCCAATGGCTAGAGGCAAGCGCAGGAACCTAAGCAACAGAAACCAAGACCACATATATAGCCTTTAAAAAAAAGAGGCAATGAATTTGAGAAATAGCTATGGATTATGGGAGGGGTTGGAGTGAGGAGAGGGAGCAGGTGAAATTGTGTTAATATACGTATTATGAAACTAAAAACAATTAAAGCATGATTTTTGTTTGTTTTCTCCAACAGCATCCCATCTGCACTCTGGGATCACTTCCTTCCCCATCTTATTTGTTAATGTTAGTCTTTCCTTTCCACCTCTCTTTCCCGTACTTTTTCCATAGCCTGAGTTAAGCCATCGCAGCTTTGCAGCTTCTGACTCATCCCAAATACTACTTAATTTCCCCCCAGATCTACTAGAATCTATCTACATAATTCTTCTGCCCTGTTAGGCCTGGAGCCATCTGAAGAGCAGCTCCACGTAAACACGTCTCACCTGGTTAAATGAGCTTTGGTTAATCATTGTACAGATAACAAGTCCTGACCGGTTTCTTGGAACAAAACCATTGTCAAAACCGTGATACAAAATGAAGGAGAGTGGTGTTGGCAGTGTAAATGTCATCGTGGTGGATTATAAATAATATAAAATATAAATATAAAATAAAATCATAAATAATTTTAAAATAATTTAATCAAATTTTTAAGACGCTTTTACACTATCTAATGAGTTTGTCATCATGAAAATATAATTCAATGCTACCTTACTCCAGTAAGTTAGGAATTGTAGAACATGACTGTAATGCCAGAATGTAAGTTGTGGAAGCAGATGAATCAGGAGTTCAAGCCAACCTCAGCTATATAGCAAGTTCGAGGCCAGCCAGGGACAAATGAGATCCTGTCTCAAAAGCACAAAACAAACAAAACAACATCCACTACTGGCCCTGATAGTTAGCATCAAGAAGATAAACCACAGCAGATGATGGTAAGCAGTATAGGGATAAGAAAACTTGGGCTCCATTAGTAATAATGAAAAATAATGAAATTTTTATGGAAATAAGTATGTAGATGTCTCAAACAATTAAAACTAGGGCTGTCACAGAAGGTACCTGAATCCACTTATGGATGGGATGTTTGCCTGAAGAGGTGTAGCTCAGCAGACCTGTACACCTATGTTCACTTTAACTGTGTTTGCAATAACCAGCTCCAAGTGTCAGCCTAGGGATCCACCAACAATTGCATAAAGAAGGCGTGGACGCACAAACTCTCTCTCTCTCTCTCTCTCTCTCTCTCTCTCTCTCTCTCTCTCTCTCACACACACACACACACACACACACACACACACAAACACACACACACACAGTGTGTATATACATAGGAGATACATGCACACATTAAGGGTACATACATAAAATTATAAAGATGAACGAAATCATGTCCTAAATAGAAAAATAGTTGGGTAGTTGGAAACTCCTATTATTATATTGGGTGAAATCAACCAGGCTCAGATTGACTAATATTACTTTTTCTCTCAGAAAAAAATAAGCTAAACTTTAGAAAAGTAAACAACTAAGATGTAGGAGGAACAATTGAGGAGGAAGAGGGACGATTGAGAGGTCAAAGCAGGAGCCAACGAGGGTTGTTCAGGGTAAATAGGATAAATGTATATGCTATAACTATTCAAAGATGCCATATTGAAACTCGGATTTTTATATGGTGAATGGACGAAAATTACAAAGAAAATCAAGCCTGCTGACCTGAGGATGACACAATCCAAAACTAAATAAAGGCAGAGAACAAAACTAAGGAGAGTTAATAAATAAGGCGTATCTGAGCACATGTGGAAAATTAAGTGTAAATTATTTTAAAAGTGGAGACTATGAGTTTTTAATGAATTCACTATTTTTATTATAGGGAACAATGATGTACATGTCATAAAATCCATACTTTTAGATATGGATTTCAGGGTATCTTAGGTTTTTCACACAGCATGTGACTAGCACCACAGTCTAATTCCAGGATGTTATCATTACCACATAAAGAAAACACACATGTATCAATGGCCTTTCTAGGAATGGAGAAGTGGCTTAGTTGATGAAGGGTGTGCATTGCAAGTGCCAGGACCTGAGTTGAGTTCTTAGAACTCATAATTCTAAAAGGCAGGTGTGCTAGCTTTTGCTTATGATCCAACACTGGTAGGCAGCAACAGGCAGATCCCTAGGGCTCACTGGCCACACCTCCCAGCTTACTTGTTGAGTTCCAGGCTGGATCTCAAAGTTGAATAGTGCCTGGGAATCACACACACACACACACACACACACACACACACACACACACACACAGAGAGAGAGAGAGAGAGAGGGGAGAGAGAGGGAGAGAGAGAGAGAGAGGGGAGGGGAGAGAGAGAGAGAGAGAGAGAGAGAGAGAGAGAGAGAGAGAGACTTTCTCTTTGCCACTCACCTGGTCTCTAGCAACCACAACTCACTCTAAGCCTCTGACTATTCTGGATAATTTGCTTCCAGAGGTGCTGCTGGCATCGAAGTTGTTCTATATCTGAAGAGCCTGCCTGCAATACATATTTTCCTCTTCACTTGCACCAACCAATCCCCCTCCACGAGCAGCCCTGATGTTTCAGTCCTCTACATCAAGATTCAGTGACTCTCTTCCCCACCCTTTCTCTGTATGATGGCTATAAACAGAAGGTCCTCCAGAATACTGATGTGTTACTCATGGTTCCTAGCTGCTGGATCCAATCACCAAGAAATGACGAAGTCATGAAGTTCCCACCATCATCATGTGTAACTGTTAAGTTGAGAAATTCATGGAGTTATTTGGAATTGGTGGAGGTGGGAACCAGACCGAGAAAACCAATGATGCATTCCAATAATCCTGTTGTGGGAATATTTCCGGAATAAGCATTCCAACACCAGTAAGAATTGAAGAGAGGGGTTATCACAGGTGGGCGAAAAGCCAGACTCCCCAAAATTTTTATTATCAGGTTCAGTTGGCATTGCTATTTTATACTCTAAAACCACAAGGCAGGGTGGGCAATCAATCAAGATTTTACAAAAATGTACTCTAGAGTCCACAGGTTCTTAAGAAAAATGATCTGTTGTTTTTCTGGGTAATTCCATTTCAGGTAGCAAGGAAAAGCCATACTTGGCAAACAGGCAGTAGGAAATGCACTTTAAGTAATTACTAAATAAATCAGTAAATCGGTATCTGATAACTGTATCAGTGATAATCAGTATCTGTACAGTCAGTGATCATCAGTGATAATCAGATAACTGTAACACGGATGATCAGTATCTTTTTTATATTATTATACTTCAATCCCATCATCCAGGCTACTGAAGGAGGAAGACTTTGAGTTCGAGTCAGTCTGACAGTCTAGACAACATAACAAGACCTTATTCTCAAACAATTAAAAACTAAAATCAAAGCAATTGACCTGATTATTATTGTGTGAAATATATTACAAGTAGAGTAACTTGATTAGATACATTTAACTCTGAATGTAGTGGACTGTAGTAAACACTATTATAAACTTGGTAGTTAATAGTGTTAGGAAGCATAACTTAGAGCCATCATAGCCATCGACTTTAAGACAAGGACCTTCTGCCTGGTGAATTCAAATAACTCTCTTATTGATATCTAGATAAGTAGGTATTTAGAATGAGAAATACACACTCATTAGGCAGTCAACCTCAACATGTCTAATCCCTCACTTGCTAATGAGAAAGAATCCCTACTTGCCTATTTCTATCCACAAAGGAGACTAATGCCCTTCATTGATTCTCAACACAGCCACGTGTCTTTGGAAAGTGGCCAATTTATGCAAATAGGTCTTCTTTTGACATGCACCTTAAACATTTGTTAATTAACTCATACTGCAAACATTCTTTGGAAGACTTGTCAAGTCTTAGACATGATACTTTATATTTAATTTAATATGATAATTGTTCTGTTTTGCAGATTATGCAGTTTGGTGGTGGATAAGGGAGAAAAAATGTGTTCTGGAGAGCAGATTAGATCACGAATGTGTGACTGGGAGAATGTTAGATCTTTAGATGTTGAGAAATTTAAGCCATAGTGAAATAAAAGCATTTCTAAGTGATTGTTTTTATCTGATCAACCCTATGAATTCCTATATGATTATTTGTCCCCTTCTTATCTAATAGAAAATCTGGAAATGATTTGTACAGTTCATTGTCTACCATATTGTATTCCCATAGATCTGCATGTGAATTTGGACTTCCTTCTTGGTCCTCATGAGAAACAGAGAAGGGAGAGGGATGACAAAGAGACATAATGCTATCTATGAAGATCATCTGTGGAAGGCCTTGCAAAGAGGACCTCTTTACCTGCTCCCTCTGATCAACTCTAGTCTCCAATGTCACTTGGCTGAAAACCACAAGGGCCTATGATAAAGGAGACACCACCATGTGTTTATTCATAATTCATTGCATCATGGACCCTGCAGCGCATCATTTGGTGCGATCATTCCTAATCACAGCATATAAAAATACTATGTGCTGTTTGTTCATTCCAATCTCTCACTCAAATACTAATCCATGTAAGATTTAATTAATCAGAATAAATGTATGGGCAGTAAGATTTCCCTGGTATCCTGAGTTTATTTCCTGAGAGCTGCATGGTGAAAGATGAAAGCCAAGTTGTCCTCTGACCACCATATGCACACATGCTCCCCATAAATAAATAAATAAATAAATAAATAAATAAATAAATAAATAAATAGTATTCTAAATAAAGGTAAATGCAATCTACATTAAGTTAGATTTATGTAGTTGTTATGGTCGTTGGCGCCAGTTAGAAGAATACCTGTTGGTTTAGTCCACATCACAGTTACCATGTGCGCTGATTAATCAGTCTGGATGTTTTCCTTCATTTTGACCGCATACAATATTACAGGCATGTATTATTCCCTGCATCTTACAGAGCAAGGGTATACCAAGCCACATGATTAGATTAAGTCATACAATGAGTACGCCGTGCTTTGTGGGAATTAACTGGCTAATTTTCTCAAATCACCAATGTGACAGGATCTATTTATTTTCATCCCTCTTTGTATAAATAAAGAAATAAAAAGCAGAGACTCTTCATGTGTTGTTAGGTACAACAGTTGTTGATAGAGCTGAGATTCCAACCCCAGAAGTCTGGCCGTAGAGCTTGTATCTTTGAGGCTTATATCAAGTAACCTTCCGAAAATCATGCCACTAATTTATACCATACTGCTTTGGGGCTCAGTTCCAACCACATTTTCTCTGTGCATCAATCTTTGTTGGTTTCAGAATCATTTTTTACTTCTGCATTTCCTAGCAGTAGGTAAATGACAGACAGATGGACAGGTGGACAGATAGACAGATGGATGGATAGACAGATGAACGGATGGATGGACAGACAGACAGATGATAAATGATAGATAGATAATAAATGTTAGATAGATAAATGATAGATAGATAGACATGTGGATTATATATCATACGTATGTGTGTACACATATATACACATAATGTATATATGCACACATACATATATATGTTTCATGAATTAGAGAATAAATTAATGAAGTAATTTATGTTATTGGGTAAATTATGTAATGAAGTAAATGTGTATATGTATATACATATGTACCATGTATATATACATACATAATACATATGTGCATACACATGCATACATGTGTTTCATGCATTAGAGAGTAAAAAAAATGAAGTGATTTATATTATTACTTATATTATGATTACATAATGAGGTAAATTATGAATATTACAAGAGTTAATGCATAGAGTAATGAATTCTCACATCCACTTAACATCTCATGGACACCAAAAACTTTTCAATTAAAGCCTTGTTACTTCTATTTCAATCCCTTTGTCCCTTCATCCATTGAAAGGAAAGACCCAGAAAACTGACTGTTGTGGCTTGAATCTAAACTAAACCCTGAATGTTCATGCATTAAAGACTGGTCACCAGGAAGCCACTGGTCTTGGGAGACTAATGGCTGAATACAGCGATGGGCACATAGGCTGCTGGTGTTGTTGCTAGGGTGGTGGTAGGAAATAAGAGAAGCACAGGGCGGAGAGCGTGGCTTACTAGATTGCCTGCCCTAGAAGGCTGTCTCTTCTGTATGGCTCCCTTTTTGACAGTTCTACTGTTTTTCATGGCTGCTATGAGGTGAGCATCTCTACTCCGTCACACCGTCCGCCATTACGTGTTACCCAGGCTAAGGAGTCGGCTGCCCATGAACCGAAACCATAAGCAAAACTTCGTCTTCCCTCTTTTAAGTTACTTGCCTTGGGGAATTCCGACACAGCAGTGAAAGCTACCACAGCTACTGTGACAATTCATACCTGTCTTTTATAACCTTGGATAGCATGAACACATCCACAGACTTCCTTTTCCCTAAGCGGGGTTTAATACAGCCACATCGTGTCCTTGTTAAAAGTCCCTCAAAGTTACCACCGAAGGAAGCTCAGGGCAAATGAGGTGGACACCAGAAGACTAATTTTATCATTCTGAAAATGCCCAAGGGACTTTGACATCATTGACATCCTCAGATCTCATCTTGGAAAATGCCATCTGCAAATAAAACCCTTTATTAAGTGAAAGGAGTCAGCAGGGAGGTGTGAGGATCGATGGTCCCAAGGGACTTCCGTGTGAAGCAACCTGTAATACCCAGTCCTGGCCTAGAAAGAAACTTACCTGACAGTATTTGAAAACCGTATCTACCCTGTGTCTTATAAATGCCCAATAAATGTCCTCTGATCCTCTGTACATTTTTTCAAAATGGAAAATCAACTTCCCGCACCATGTGATTTTTACATTAGAAGTTGGTGGCAGAAACAGATCTATTTTTACAAGGCAGTGTTTGAGGCCAATGTCACCACATGTATTGAAAGCCTGTCGAAGGTGGGCTTGGAATGGCTTCGGACTTAACATTCCCCTCCACCTGTTAGTATAAATGTGAGCAAGCAGCCAGTGATGGCGGCTACACTGCAAGTGTGAGTGCTACAAAGGCTGGGGTCACTGCAGTGTGTACTGTGCAGCCTCCCTGGGGCCCTCAGCCAAGGGTCCAATTCCTCAGTTTAATATTTATTCATTTATTTTAAAACTCTATATTTTTTATTTTCTAATCAAGAGTTTATTTTCTGCACACTAAGCAATATCATTTAGAAGAACAATTAGTAAAATCTGAGCAGCAAAGACAATGAAAATTTGCTTTAACATTTTCTTTCAGGGAGAAGACACCTCACTTCAACCTAAGGAAAACAGTTTGCGGTCCAGGTCCTTTCTTTCCTTTGTGTACATTAGGCCATGAATTCGTATGGCATGGGCCCCAGCAGCTCAGGTTCCTTCCCGTTAGTCCTCACGATGTGGGCTTCTCTGGGTGGCGCGGGCTGGCGCTTCAGCTGGACCCAGGTGCCCTTCCCTTGGGTTTCCTTTTTCTTCTGATCATTCTCCTTCACCCGCTTCAGGAAGCCGTCTCTGCTCTTTGAGTGCTTGATGTGCTCAATCCACACATTGATCCTCTTGGCCAGAATCTTGCCTTTAACTTGCTTATTTACAATGATGCCCACGGCATGCTGGGTGACATTGTGACTCTTCCGTTTTGCCGTGGTAACACTTATAGGGGCATTCCTTTTGAACAGTGCCCATTCCTTGATGTCTACAATATCACCCTTCTTGTAGATTCGCATGAATGTGGCCAAAGGAATGACTCCATGTTTCCTAAAAGGTCTAGAGAGCATAGACTGAGTACCTCTCCTCTTTCCTTTTGTGTTCATCATTTTGGCGAGTTACTGGAAGATGGCTGCCCCGGTGGAAAGGAAAAAACTCTGTATTTTTAATTCATGTGTGCGTGTGTCGTGTGTGTGTGTGTGTGTGTGTGTGTGTGTGTGTGTTGTGTTATGTGTTTGCCTGAACGTATATCTGTGTACCACCTGAATGCCGGAGCTGGCAGAATTCAGAAAAAGATTCGGACCCCTGCAATTTGAGTTATGGGTGGTTCTGTACGCCAAGTGAGCCCTGGGAACTGAACCATGGTCCTCTGCAAGACTGAGTAAAGATGTCCTTAATTGCTGAATCATCTCTCAAGCACCTTAAAACCTTAGTGTGCTTTAAACAAGGATACACACACACACACACACACACACACACACACACACACACACACACACTGCTACAATTATATCTCCAACCCAGGGTAGCATTTGTATATTGAAGTGGCTGGCTTCCTCTGAGGTCTCTTTTCTTGGCTTGTGGAGGGCAGTCTCCCTGTATCTCCCTGTGTTTTTCTTTCCATGTCCCTCTCTGTACAGATTTCCTTTTCTTGATACAGACAGCCATTCTTTGGATTAGGTCCCAATAGAATGGCTTCATTTTAATATAACTACTTTCTCAAAGCCCCTATGTCCAAATGTATTAAAACCTTGAGATACTTCAGTTAGGTTTTCAATATGTGAATCTTGGGAAATAGAATGTTGGGCTATAAGCCCATTAACTGCATTCGTTGTGAGGGAGAAAAAATGGTGGTAGGTATGGGTGTTATTTTCAGGTCAATTCTGTAAACGACTCATACACATATTCTTTTGTTCACTTTTCCGTTTCCTCCTTCAGATGGCTTGAACAGAGATCTACTTCTGAGGAAACTTCAAAGTTGTCTACCTCACCAGCACCACCCCCAAGTCAGAATTTAAAGAAGAATCAGGACCCCAGAAAGGGGTCCTTCTAAGACTACAGTGTGCATAAGAAGCAAGCAGTGACCCTCCCGGGATCTGTTGTTTTCAAGTTGAGCTTGCATGGCAGGCAGAAGTCAGACCATGTTTGCTTTACTTCGGGCAACGGATAATTAATGAGCACAGTGTGTTCTATGCTGCGCTCGACCTTGCAGACAAATAAGAAGCCCGGCACCTGTTGTCAATACTGCTGACAAAGCAGAGGGTAGAAGGATAGCATGAGATGCTAACTCTCACACAGACACGTCGACCTTGCCGTTGTTAACCCAGTGAATAAGAGAAGCTTTGCAATTCTTCTGTCCACAGCAAAGATGTTACTACGGGAGACACAGGTGCTATCTCTTCTCCTATTAGACTACAGAAGCAACAGATCCCAAGGAATCAGAATTTCCCCCAGAAGTTTTGTGTTGTGAGAAGAGAAAGGCTGAAGCCTGGTGCCATTTGGAGGAGGCACCTTTCTCCCAGAAAAGATCCCATATCACACAGTCATGGCAACTCATATTACCATTTTTCAAGCCACACAGTGATGGATAGGACTGTACCAGGATTTCACGATGGCATATAACTTTGGTCCTCTAAACCAAAACCTCACGCGAGGATCCTGTATATGTACTTCATGGGTCACTGTGACGCTGCTCTTCCTTCTAATGTCCATGTTGGACAAATCTCCTTTCTCTGCTTTTTACTCTTACTCGTCCCTTTAATTGACCTATTGTAGGGCAGCCATACCTAGCCTGGCATGGCTCTAACAACCCTGGAAATGCTATAACTTTGGCTGGACTTTAAGAGGATTGTAGACAAGGGAAGAGTTTCCCAGCAAGAGGAGGGAACAACATGATCATAACGCCAAGTGTACAAAGAAGCCAGACATTGGTGATACATGGCCAAACATCTTCCCAGCAGACATGAACTTCCTTCTCCCCAGAAATTCAGATAAATAGGGAAAACCACTGAGCTCTATCCAATGTCAGCAAAGTCTCCTAGGTCATGACCCAATCTGGGTCACGAAAGAACCTTCTAGGCTCATACTTGAGTAGAAAGCACTTCTAAATATCTCCTTGTATCTTTGGCCTTAAACAGCTATTGGGTCCCCCCCCCAACCCATACATACACCATGAGCATCTTTCCTAGAGCTCATGAAGGGGAAACAGGACAGAAGTACAGTGCACTCCTCCATCCAGGCAGCTTTGATATTATCAGTTTTACTTTCCTTTTTGCATTGTTTTCATAAATCATTTACTAATTAGAATTTCTGGTTTCTGCCGATAGATAGATAGATAGATAGATAGATAGATAGATAGATAGATAGATTAGAGGTAGATAGATTCATAGAGCGATGATAGATTAGATAGATAAATAGATAGAGATAGATAGATAGATAGATAGATAGATAGATAGGAGGTAGATAGATTCATAGAGCGATGATAGATTAGATAGATAGATAGATAGATAGATACATAGATACATAGATAGATAGAGATAGATAGATACATAGATAGATACATAAATAGATACATAGATGATAGATAGATAGATAGATAGATAGATAGATAGATAGATAGGAGGTAGATAGATTCATAGAGCGATGATAGATTAGATAGATAAATAGATAGATAGATAGATAGATAGAGATAAATAGATAGATAGAGATAGATACATAGATAGATACATAAATAGATACATAGATGATAGATACATAGATGATAGATAGATAGATAGATAGATAGATAGATAGATAGATAGATAGATAGATAGATAGACAGACATACAGACAGGCAGGCAGATAGGTAGATATGTAGGTATATAGACAGACAGATAGATAGATATACAGACAGACAGACAAGTAGATAGTGTAGTGAGGGCCTTAGCTTTTAATTGCCAAAGAAAACCTCATCAGCACCCTGCTGTGAGCCCAGTGCTGCTTTAGTTTAACTCAGTCCCTCGGCCTCCCTCTGCTTCCCTTGGCTGTCCTTTAAAAGCTTCCAGCCAGGGTTTCCTGCACTACTCAGTAACGTTACAGTAATGGTTTTTCCATTGAAAAAATACCACAAGTGCACTATTTCCGATGGAAACACCACAAGGACATCATCTCCATCAAACGTACCACAGTGAGGTTGCGTTTGCGGTATCTAAACTCTGAAATGAACGTGTAACGCTCATCTTGGATTCATTATAACTACAGCCCCTACTTTCTGGAAGGCCCTGAAACAGGGATGGAATTTTTATTTGTATTTTTTTTACAAAAAAAAATTCAATAAAAATAAAAGTCAGACGATGCCAAGATAATTTTGCACTTGCTTTTGTGTGTAAAATATAAATAGATTTAGCAAGGAAGAGGAAAAGGGAAAAAATCATAAAAATGTGCAGAGAGGCTTAACAGCTGGAAAAGCAAGTGTGTATGAGAGGCAGAGAGAGAGAGAGAGAGAGAGAGAGAGAGAGAGAGAGAGGAGAGAGAGAGAGAGAGAGTTGTTAAATGTCTCAGCAGCTGGGAAAACAGCAACCTGTAAAAACATTTAACATTTACAATCTTACAGCCACTTGATGGCTGGAAAACCAACTTCTCATAAAATGGATTTAACATTTTGGTCACTGGTGAAGACATTTAATGCATGCATGTTTATATACCTGTGTTTATATTGCAGCCCCGTGCATTTCGGTGGGTTTTAATTGCTGTAAACTCAGCGAGAGAATTTGAAACCGGTCAACTTATATAGAATTTTTATGCCACTGACTAAAGTAGGGGTTTTGGCACATCCAGATTACTTTTAGATCCCTTAGAAAGTATACCTAGAGTCTGGTTAATTCTAGTCTCCTTATTGACTTCTGTATTTGGAGCATGTCACTGATCTGTAGTGGCCTACTTTCAAAAGTCTTTCTTTCTTTCTTCTTTCTTTTCTAAATTTACAGTTGGAATCATTCTCTTCATTTTCCAGGAGGTTAAGCCTCTTAGATCCTGATCTGCCTGTAGGTTGGCAAACAAAGTTATCTGTCAGGATAGTCCCACATTTTCCATTCCCCTTGTTATGTCTTAAGTCAGTTCAGTTGTGGAGAATAACTATTGTTTTTTGGTTGATTTTGTTTTGTTTTCTGATTAACTCCAGGTTGTGAACATAATTACCAAGATGATTTAAATGTCCTCTTCCTACCCCTAAGAGCAAGGGATGAGTAAAAAAAAAGTACATGGATGTTTTAAGACATGTACTTACAGCTCCTAATTTTAAAATCATTAGAATAAGTTATACTGAAAATATGTTAACCTATAATATATAGCTCCCCATTTTATATATAAGCAACCTTGGAGATGTGACTGTCGCATCTTGAAACCTAATGTGTCTACTTGTAAAAAGCATCAGCTGTTTTCTTCTACTTTCTCACAAGGATGTAAGGGTTGGGTAATAGAGTATAGAGGAATGGATTTAGTGAATGAGAAAGGACAATATTTAAAATGCCTGTGTAAAACTGAATAATAGACCTACCATTAAAAACGTTCGTAGTGGCTCTGTTGTAAGTAAAAGATGTGTCAAAATTGCAATCATTAAATTATGCATTTTTCTAGACCCCCTCTAAGTATACATAGTTGTGTGTTGTAGGATTATGTATATATTCTTGTGTGCACATGTATGTGTGTGTGTGCGTGCATGTAGGCAGCAGTCGACGTTAAATGTTTTCTTCTATTCTTTCTTTCATTTCCAAAATATGGTCTTTCACTAAAGCAGCTAACGACATCAACAATGAAACTAGACTAATAGGGCAGCAATCCTCAGAGACCGTCCTGTCTCTTTCTCCTCAGTGGCATAGGTGTCACAGGGCTGTTTTGTTCGTTCATTTTTTCATAGTATCTGAAATAGCTCCTCATCTTTGTAATGTGAACCCTTTCCTGGGGTGAAGGACCAACACCCCAACCTCGAGTGGAGAATTGATTTTGTCCATTTGGAAGGTCAAAGTTGGGAGGACTGGAAAACATTAAGAGTAGAGCACACTGGATGAAACGGAGTGCAGCTAATCTGAATCAAAGCAATTATTTTCCTCTTCCTCACTGTCTAGCCTAACCCCACAGGTATACCCTAGTAGCGCTTATCCATGAAACCATTTCATCTTACTTAAATTTAAGTTTCGTCTCTCTTGAGCAAGGAGTTATATATGGCTTTATTATAGTCTCAAAGCCAAGCTGGGAGTAGTAAAGGCCTATATTACCATCCTAACACTTCACTACAGCAAAGGGAGTGACTTAAGTTTCTTTCTTCCTCCTCCTTCCCCTCGTCCTCATAGGCAGAATTCAGGCAGAGAATTTGATGATAAAAAAGACCTCTTCTCTAAGAGTCACTTTTATGAAATGAAGCTCAAATGACATTATTCTTGAGGCTTTAGAAAGTGGCAGCTCCAGGGCTGAAGAGTTGTCTCATCCATTAAGAAAACGGACTGCTTTTGCAGAGGAGTTCAGTTTGACTGACAACAGCCTCTAACTCCAGTTCCGAAGATCTGGAACCCAATGCCCTCTTCTGGCCTCCATGGGCTCCTGCATGCATATGGTACACATAAACTTACACAGGCACAAATGCATATACACAAAGTAGGAAACAACAAATACGGTGTATTCAGAAGAAAAAAAAAAAAGCCAGGTTCAAGAAAAGGAAACAGGGATGAATTATCCTTCCGATGAGAGCTGTATTAGGAGAATTAGTTTCATAGTCAGGGGCAGCTATAATGGAGCCCTGGTGGAAAAGACAAACTCTTTAGTTCCAAGCGTATAGAGATTCCTTGCCCTGATAGGTTTCTCTGCATCGGGGAAGGGATGGATTTTAGCTTCACCTGCCCTAACCTAAGTGCTATTAATCACATGAAAGTAAAGGTTTAAGTCAAGGTCACCTTCCATCTGACTTGTGAAGAAAGAGCTACCTTAGGAAGAGAACTCTGGAAGCTGAAAGGTCACACATCATGTGCTTGGTAATTATCCAGAGAAAAAGACTGAAGAGGCTATGTGTCTTGATTCCTGGGAGAGAGAAATCACACAGAATTTAGAGGTTCTGGGACCTAACAATTATTACAATGTCATGTACTTAGCAAAAATGTTTCCCAGAGGACAAATAGAAAGCCATTAGCAGTCAACTGGAAATAAAACTCTAATCTCAACCTTAATAGTTCCCCATATTTCTAGGCCACTAACACGTTTAAAACATAGTAGTTTTAAACATGTTAGTGGTCTGGCCATCCCAACCAGCTCCTACATTTATATACTTTATCATTGAATTAGGCCCTGATATTGCTAACAGAACATCGAAGAGGAAAATAGTTGTTGG
The DNA here is from genome assembly GCF_011064425.1 of Rattus rattus. Taxonomy (NCBI): domain Eukaryota; kingdom Metazoa; phylum Chordata; class Mammalia; order Rodentia; family Muridae; genus Rattus; species Rattus rattus. The sequence continues at coordinate 78,449,042 of NC_046162.1, forward strand.
ATATCAATCTTTTGGAGCATTTTTCTCTACAGAAACTCTTTCTCTTCTAAAACAATGAAAACAACAATCAAGACTTAAGGAAAGATGTTTCTGAAGTTGATCAGGACATGAGTAAGCTTGTTTTGAGGTTAAGAAGGGAAAAAGTGCATCTGAAACTGTATCTAAGAAGATCAACTATCAAGATGCCTTAGTGGTGAGCAAAGGATATACCAATTTCATAGAAGACTCGGGAAGATACTGTTTTTACAATGTTTCAACTTTAAGATTTAAGCTAATGATACAAAATATCACAACAAACCATCCAAGTTACGGGTCACTAGAAAGGGTTTCCACTGGACCCAAACCGCTGGCCTTCCCTCCTTCCCTGGACATACCCAAATAGTACAGGTTAACCACAGACCCCAGGGCTGTGCAGTCATCCTTCCTGTGCGTAAATGGTGAGGCCTTTGATAATAAAGAGACTTTCAAGGCTTGAAAATTGTAAACAAGAAAAAAACCAAGACCTGCTCTGGGAACCTCGGGAAATGGGGACCATGGAAAGTCAGAGTTTGATGGGCTCTGGCTTTTCTCCTGCCTGATGCTAGGAAGGTTAAGATTTCTGTGTTATGTGTTCGACTAGAGGAAAGCCAGATACTCAGAGATTCAAAGAAGCGATTGGCCAACAGAAGAATTCTACTGGAGCTTTCCTATACACATTAGGAATTTTGAAAGTAGTATACTTACGTTAGTGAGGTAACTATATGCAGACATTGCAACAGTGTGTTCTAGGGAGCATTGAGACTTTTTAAAATAGATAAATGTGGAAGACAGCTATAACGTCTCACAGATAGTTTTGTGCCTTTTGAGAAGAGGATATTACCACTAGGATTAAGATATGTGATCAAAATTTGGTAATGGATTATATTTTGTCTCACATCTTTAACCCATAGGATTCAAAAAACCCTAAGTAATAAGTGAAGTTCATTTAGAAAATCAGGGCATTTACCTACTTCATGGGCTTGTCCTAACTTATAAACATCATTTTTGTTCCCGGCCAAGATTTCAAAAATAAGAGATAGAGTATCAAGATGAAAGAAGACGTAAGAACATGTGGGGAATAAGAAATACCAGGAGACATCGCCGAAGACACAGTTGGATCTGGGAGGGGAAAGAAAACTAACATGAGAAAAGAGGAGAAACTTCTGGACAGAGATACGCTCTTGGCAAGATGAATGGAAAAATAAAACTGCAAAATGAAAGACTGCTTAAAGAGCTGTCCCTAATCTTCTGCCAACACTGGCTAATTTGTGTTTCTGGAACTCACAGAAAGGATGTGAGCTGACGCTCATGTTAGAGGCACCTTGCAGCAATGTTCCCTACACACGGGCAGCCAGGAGGGAGGGGGAAGGATTTAGGATGCGGAGGCTGAAGAATGACTTCAGGAACTCCAAACATCCCATTCCCAAGCTTGAACTTAGAACATATGTGCTTTCTTCCTACTGCGCATGGAAAATAACAATAATAATAATAATTAAAAAAAAAACCAGGGTCTGGGATGTCAATTAATATGTGAATTTGGCTCCAATAGAAACAAAATAGAGCCCATCCGCTTTAAATGCTTCTTTGGTGAGGTCTGAAGGACTAAGATTGACTCCAAGAAAAAAAAATATTCCATTGGAGAATTCTAAGAACTAAAAGAGCCAAAGAAGCTACAGATTAATATCATCCAGATCACTACTTAATTTGTTTCAGTTACCATGAAATCCAATCAGTGTATGTGTTCTTTTATCTGTATTGCCTTCTATGGAGTTACGATGTATGTTGCATTTTGTTTCCGTAGGAAGTAATCCCTGCCCTATCGCCCCTGTGCGCGTGTTCCAATTCACTCACTCTTGTGCAAGCAAGAGTCACATTGACTTTTTTCCATAACTCTCCCTCTTAGATTTTGAGGTCTCATACCGAACTCAGAGACTGCCATCTCGGCTACAGTGGTCAGCCAATGTTTCTCATGGATCCTCCTACCTCTGTCCCTCCTCCGGCACTGGCTTAGAGGTGTCTGATGTCATAACCAGCTTTTTCCACGAGTCCTGGGGAGATCCAAACTCAGGTCCTTGTGCTTGTTCAACAACCACTGGTAACCTCTCCAAGCTCCTCTACTAACCTGCATCTTCCTAACCTTCCTTTCGGCCTTCCTGTAATCTTATCAGTACACGTGCTCTCCAAAGTACAGCAAGAGAGACAGAAGGGGAGATTGAAGCCTCACGGAGAGGTTAGAGAGAATCTGTAACATGGCCAGAAAGCTGGATGCCCTCCTTCAGCCACTACTAAACTCACACATTGCCCTGGGATAAACAGCCTAGATTATACTTTCCTGTGTTTTAATTTTATGTAAACATAGTCATCTAATGTAACCTCTTTTGTGTTTGCCTTCCTTTTGTGGACATGACAACTGCAGTAGTATTTGTCTATAACACAATCATGTTCTAATGCCCACAGACACCACAACTTTACCAATCCACTCTTGTACCAGAAAATTTTTATACATGTCTTTGGCTGAATATGTATGAACATAGATTTTGGGCACGTCCTTAAACAGATTGTCTTTGTTATAAAACAAGATTTTGGCAAAGGGCGTCCTGCTTTTGATATCCTCCTTTGAAAAACCCTTGCTCTGTTTGTTCCTCATCTGTTACCTGGTTTGTTGAGTATAGTGTATCCTGGGCTGGCTTTTAACCCTCTATGTAGGCAAGGCTACTTTTGAGCTGCTGACTGTATTTCTAGTTCTGCCCCTCTCACAAGTGCTATGAGTACAGGTGTGCACCAACCTGACTAGACCTTAAAATTATTTTTTCTTAATAGTAAATGAGTGAGCATGCTTAATATAAACTATAAAATATAATACAAATAAAACATCCAGGTTAGAGAACAGAGTTCATACTATTTATACCTTTAGCCATTTCTCTATTGACAATTGCTTTTATTCTCTTATTGGCTCATTTTGAGTGAATAGGGGTTTTATTACACCTTTGTGTATTTGCCTTGGCAGGTGGGTGGAGATGGATGGACAACTTGAGTGTTGGCTCTGCCCCTTCTGCCTCTTGGGACCTAGGGATGCGACTCAGATAGGCAGGCTTGGTTGCAGGTATCTTGAGTCATCGTTCTAACCATAAATTCATTTTTGTGTGTTTTGAGTGCATCCACTTATAGTCATGGATGGCCTGGAATTCACTATGTAGACTAGACTGGCCTTGAACTGACAGGTAGAGGTCTGACTGCCTTTCTTCCTCCTGAGTGATAGGATTTAAGGGGTGCACTGCTATGCCTGTTCTAAATCCTGAATGCAGTTCTATTTATCTGCATGCTTCTGCTTTTAAGAATAAGTAACTGGGAGGGGGTGGTCTGAACTTAAGAAATATTTGCGTATCTGAAGGGCATGGAAATATTTTATCATACTTTTATTTCTAGATGCTTTATTTTGATTTACAATTGGATCTACATTCTATCAAAAAATGGACTCTTGGTGTGCTGTGAGATAGATGCATAGACTACTGCATTAGCATGGCTAATTAGCTGGACAGAAAGCCAAGATCATGTGCAGCTAGAAGTGACTTTCACTTACTAAATGACTTTGATGAATAATCAGAAGGGGTAGGCACTTGGAGCGATGCCTCAGACAGTAAGAGTGCTTGCTCTGCAAACATGAAAACCGAAGTTCAAATTCTCAGTATCCTTGGAGAAGAAATCACAGGTTGGCCACTAATGTCTTTAACTCCAGAACTTTTATGGGCAGAAACAGGAGGATCCCTGGACTTCCCAGTCTACCAACCTAATGAAGGTACACTGAGAGAGCATGTCTTAATATGGCAAAGGGTAACAGAACAGGACACCTGACATCCTCATTTAGATTCTATGTGCTCATACTGACACATAGCTTCATAGTCATGTGACCATACATCACACCAACACACACACACACACACACACACACACACACACACACACACACACTAAGGAAGGGGGAAAATAGTAAACAAATAAATTAGGAAGGATGAATAACTTTGAAGGAAGCTAAATTTGACCCTGTCCCCTCAGATTTACCTCCCAGTTCTCCAGAGAACAGCTCTAAGACTCTTAGGAATCAGGAGGTTATAATGAACTAAAAGATTATAAATAAATACTGGGTCCCCGGTGGAATTTTAAGAGAATGGAAGGACGATTTGCTACATATACATCCTACCCTATAGACAGAGAAAACCACAAGGAAGCAGAAGTTCTTTTTGCAGATTTCATGGCAAAGGATCAAAGTTAGTGTGCAGTGTCTCAAGTCAAGTAACATGGAGCTGCAGGCTAAGCATGCCAAGTAGAATAAAATCTTAGTTATGTTCCCCTTTGCTCTGATAAAATACCCTAACAGAATCAACTTAAGAGAGAAAGTGTTGTTCAGCTCACAATTTCAGGTTACAGTTCGTTATGTCAGGGAAGTCATAGGCAGGAGCTCGAGGAAACAAGTCCTAGTTATATCCATAGTAAATGGTACAGAGTGCTCGAGCTCTTCCTCTGCTGTTATATAGTTCAAGATCTTCTAACCAGGGAATGGTGCTGCCCACAGTGGTCAAATCTTCACACTTCAATTAATATAGTCAAAATAACAGCCAGCCCAGACATATTCAGAGGCATACCTCTCAAGTGATTCTAGATTTTCTCAAGTTGACAATTAAGACTAAGTTACAAAGAAGGACTAAATAATCTTCAAGACACAGCACACAATAAAAAGATGAGCTTGGCGGTGCTCAGATGGCCCCCATAGGCTCATATGTTTAGTCACAAGGGAGTTGAACTCTTTGATAGAATTAGAAGGATTAGGAGGATTAGGGGGGTGAGACTTGTTGAAGGAAATGTGTCACTGGGGATGGGCTTTGAGGTGTCAAAAGCCCAGACTCTGGTCTGGCTTGGAGTCTCTGCTGATGTTTCAGATTTAGAACTCTCTGCTTTTCTTTCAGCACTGTATTCACTTGCATGTTGCCATGATCCCCACCATTGTGATAATGGACTAACAGTTGAAACTGTAAGCAAGCCCCAATGAAATGCTTTCTTTTACACAAGTCGGTCACAGTGACTCTTCACTAAGACAAAAAGAAAAACTTTCAAAAATTCAAAATATTAACAGCAAACAGCTAAGTTCAACACAGGACATTTCATGAACTAGACAAACCAGATAACCAATGAATGGAGCTGGGACAGGTTGACATTGACAGTGAAGGACTTGTCTCGTCCTAGCTTGGGCAATGTTCACATGTACTATGTGTGCTTTCAAGGAAAGATCTGCAGGGCCTTTGAAATGCCAATAGTCTTGATGTTACTTGTTGTGGTGATATATATCAATTGGGCTTCTTTAGCAAAGATAACCTATACAATTTCTTTCTTTGCATACATGCAGGAAAAATCACTACTTTTAATATCCAGCACAGCCTTTATAATTAGGCATGATTGTTGACTGTAGTTTTTTTTTTTACATGCCCTATATCAGTTGAAGAAAGTCTCTACCAAACCAAGCTTACAGTGAGCTCTTTTTCTTCCTCCTAATCAAAAACAAATGTTGAATTTTATCAAACACATTTCATTTCCTATTTAGTCTCAAGAGTTTACAATATATGTCTACCTTCGAGTAATATAATACACTTACATATAGTTTATTTACCCTACAGTTAAGTACTTCTAATTCACCTCTCCCATCTGTTGTTTTATCATTTTGCTAAAGCCTGAAATATATCAATACTCATTTTTATTCAGCCTGTTATAGTAATGTAATGTAACAACTACTGAATTGTATGATTACCCTCATTACTCTAGCTCATTTTGGTTCTTTGTACAGCTTAGCATTTCTGCCTGGTATAGCATTACTTCTGCTCTAAGGCAATTTAGAATTTTTATCAGACTGGTCAAATAGTAACTAGTTCTTCTAGTCCATGGTTGGTGGGGGAGGTTCTCTTGTATTAAGAAGATCTTTCTAGGCAAAGAATTCTGGGTTGGAGCTATGGAGATGGATCAGCGGACCAGTGTGTTTGCTCTACACCCATGAAAAAGCCAGACCTAACTGTGCATGCCTCTAACTCCAATATTAAGACAGAAAGATCCTAAGAGTTTGCTGACTAGCCATTTTAGCCAAAACAGTGACCTCCCAGTTCAGTGAGAGACCCTGACTCAAGGTATTGAAACAGAGAGGTATTGAAAATGGTACCTGGTATCCTGCTCTAGTCTGTGCATGAGTATGCATGGACAGTTGTACCCACGCACACATATGAATGTGATACACACACACAAACAGAAGTGAGAGAGGGAGGGAGGGAATTCTATATTAACAAAATTATTACTTGCCAATATTTTAAGGATGAAGCACCTTGCATGATCAAACTGCTATATTTTTGTTATCCTTTTAAATTTTAAAATAAGTTAAATGCGAATCTAAAATAAAGTTTGCATTCCAGAAAAAGAAAAAAAGGATGAAGCATCTTTGTTTTCTTCTGTGGCTGGTGATGAAATTCTACTTTCTTATGTTTCTGTAGTGTTTATAAGATCACATTTTTCTTGGAATTGTCTCTTTCATGATCTCTTATTATTTTATTTTCTGTTTTCTCTCTCTCTCTCTCTCTCTCTCTCTTCCCTCCCTCCCTCCCTCCCTCTCCATCACCCCCTCCCTTCCCCAACCCTCCATCTTTCCCTCCCTCCATCCCCCTCCCTCTCTGTCTCTCATGTGTCTTTCTTTCCCTGTTTGAAAACTTATTCTTCTGCTTCCTCTGAGCTACTTGAAGCATGTTGTGTTTGGTTGGAAAGCTACCAGCCAATATTGCTTCCTACATTTCTTTTCTTCATTTCCCGTTCCTTCTTTCTAGAACTCCATTTGATCATTTGTTTATCTCTAAAGACTTGTCTTTATTCTATGGGTGTGAGTTGTTTTGCCTGGATACTTGACTCTAGACTATGTGCATGCCAAGTGCCGGAGGAGGTCCCAGGAGAGTTCCAGATTACATGGATCTAGAGTTACAGTCAGTTGTGAGCTATCATGTACCTTCCAAGAATTGAATTAGGATCCTTTAGAAAAAAACAACAAGTGCTCTTAACCTCTGACCTAACTTTCTTACCTAGATATATGTTTTACCATCTGACCGTGTCACATGGATATTCCATACCCAATACTGTGTTTTATTTCATTGGTACGTTCATATGCTTTTTCATAACATATCTTGGGTCATCGTTTTAGGAGTTTCTGTTGATCTATATTAGTTAGCCAGCCCCTTCCTTGAGCCTTTCCATACCAGAGGAAGGAGTCTTCCCTCTCCTCAGCTGTGCATTCTTCCCATGACCTCAGGGTATGAACTTGTTTGGAAACAACATTGTTCCAAATCTTGTTGGTTAAGATGAAGTAAAGCTGAAGTGAACTGGGATTTTAATCCGGTATGCCTGGTGTACATACAAACAGAGGCAACGAGACCAAATCACAGACAGAACCACTCCAAGCAAAAGCCTAGAGGTCTCAGAGGGATTAGCCACGTTACAACAGGGACAGAGTCTGAAGACAGGCTTTCAAAAGCCAAAGAGCAGAAAGGATCCTGGGCAAGCACAGCAGCCTGTATGTGAGTCAGCCATGCGCATGCGTGGGTTGTCCCTGAAGTGATGTCTCTCTAAGTGAGAGAACGAGAGACAGTGGCATCTGCCAGTAACTGAGAGTCATTCTGCATTCTCAAGTGAGACCTCATCTGAAACATCCATGTTGAACTCCTTGCCTCCAGAACCTTACAAAACAAAATTTCTTCATTTCAACCCAGGTAGCTTGGCATATTTTATTACAATGTTACTGAAAATATTAATACACAGTAACAAAATGAAAGGAGAATGTCTAAACTAAGGGTGCTGCTGAATGGTGTTGCTTTTTAAAAGACAAAAACAACAACAAAACCTGCCTAAGGAAATGTCTTCTCATGTTCCGACAACAGAGAGAACATGAAGCCCATGTTAGCTAGCTCTGCTGGAAGGGGACCAGGCTATCTCTTGAGCCAGCAGCAGAACATTGCAGCACTGACCGCACAGTGCTGGCCTCAAACAAGCAAGAGTGGGAGGGGGATGTAATAGTCTTGGGAAGATGTTTCATGCAGCTGCTGAGGTCAGGAAATGAGCAAAGAATTAGATTCCCAGTTCGATAGACCTGAGAGGGGATTAACCCCATCAACCTGTGAGGATGAAACTTGAGTTTGAATGGAGCCCCCAGAAAGATGCCATGATCCCAGGTAGACATTTGCCCTCAGGTAGAGCTGTCCGGAGAAATGATCAGCAGCTGGGAGGCTACTGAGGATGGCTGTAGCCTAGCCGATGCCAGCAAGAGTCTGAGATGTTGAAGACACCATATCATGAAGCTGCTGGATTTTGAGATTACCTTGCAAGGTTTTGATTCTTTTTTTCTCTTTCCACCTTCACTTGCTATTCCTCCATTCTTCCCTTTAGGAGTGGAAATATTTATTTTGTATGTAGTATTGGAGGCGTGTGATGTTTTCATGAAGCTCACAATTTGTCTTGTGTTTTGGGAATGAATTTTCACTTTGGCTTTTTGAACAGCATAGGGACTCTTACAGACCATGGAGACTTTAAGTGGGAAACTAACGTCCTTATGAAATAAACATGAGATTTGCCGGGGATGTTGTGATTTAATGTGATGTTTGGATCTCACTTTGACAAAGGGTGGAGTGGTGATGGCTAACCGTCATCAACCTGAGATCCACTTTGGATATGGGTGAGACCACCCCACAGGATGGGGTCCTAGATAGAAATAAAAGTATAAAAAGAGAAGGTAGACTAAGAACTTGCAATCAACTCTCTCCTTCATTGACTGTGGATGCCATCTGACCATCTGGAAACAAAAGAAGCATTACAAAGTCAGATTTGTACTCACCCACAGCTGGTGAATTCTGTGGTCACTCTGCCTTCTGGGTACTTATCTAAATTTGATCTTATCCTCATTATTTTACTTTGAGCTTTTAATTGGGATGACCACCACCCAAGCTGACACACTTCTTTTTGTTCTATTTTTCAACCTCAATATCGTCTCCCATGCTCTCTGGTCACTTCATTACCCATCCTAGAACCTACCAAAGCACACATTCCCAACTTCTTAGAGTGAATTCACAATGTTGTCTATGTCTTTCTCTTTCTCTCATTCCACTCATGTCAGTGTAGGATTGGATTTTTCAAAACCTACTTTATTTAGGGCTATTCAACACTTCAACCTTCCTTCTAGCCCACCAACCAGAGGTAGAGGAGAAAGAAGGTGAACAGAAAAAGGTGGTCGTGGACCTGTTAGGTGGTATAGTTCTTTGGGGTGATCCTACTCTTTGTTGTCAGGATACCAGCAGCAAACACTAACCTTGGATCAGTAGCAGCAGAACAATGCAGCAGAAAGAGCAAGCCTCCACACAATCAACACGAGTCAGGAGACGCTGCCAGAATCAACTGGACTACCATGAGAAGTTCTTTGGCACATTTCTTTCTACAAAGTGAAGGTCATCAAACATTAGTAAAGACCATCGGATAAGCATTTAGACCAATGAAAACCAGAGATGATCAGTGAAGAAGCCCAGCATGGCATGGCATTGACTGTTTGTTGGTTCCATCTATATTCTTTCTAACCATCACAATCCTTCCCAAGTGTCTGTTTTCAGCAAAACATTGCATGCCCTCACAAGAGACAGCTTCTAGGACACCCATGACGCAACTGAGTTGTTAAAGAAACGGGAAATTTCAACTTCATATCTCCTTGAACTTAAATTCCAAATGCCAAATAGATTTTAGTCTTTCCCATACTTCTACAGGAATGCACACAGGCTATGTTCTCCAAACATGGACATATGTATATCTTGAACCTTCTTACCCCATCCTCAGTCTAATTTACCCACTTCTCCAGGGTCAGGCTGGTGGCATTTACTCTAAACTGGCTTTGTCTTGAGTTGGCAATTTGTTCCTCCCCAGGGTTCTATAACATCTTGGTATTTAACATTATTGAGGCTTCTGCGTCTTTGCGGATTAAGTACGTCTCTCAAAAGCAAGTAAAATTCCCTGCGAATGTTTATCATTGAAGATCCCATCATGAGAGAAAGTAAAAACTCAGCAGATTTTCATCCTTCATGAATGAAACAATTTTAGCAATTCCATTATCTCTGGAGTAACCAGGCCGCTTACCAGATTGGATTCTACTCAACCCGGTCTCTTAGACTCACAGAGTTTTCTCTTCACCATGCCAAGATCTAGACTAAGCGGGTCACTTCCTGCACTCTAGCTTAGGACCCCCTCCCCTTCTCCATATCTCTTGTGTCTAGAGTGTTTCGAAGTTGTGTTTTGTTACTTTTTGTTTTGGTTGACAGTTTCTGTCCCAGTTTCATGTTTGAACATTCATCTCAGTGCTGTGGCCCCCTCTTAGTGGCCTTTTCTCCCCTAATCTACCCTGGCACTAGGTCCCATGATACTTGCTTGACTGCTTTCGTTCCCTAAACTTAATATCCTAAACACTCTGTAGTAATTTCCCCTTGCTGGCTCTACTCACTGCCCCGATTTGGCTCTCTGATTCTTTGGGACTGCTATACAGCAACCACCATCATGCCTTACAGGGTGCTAATTATGGCCGTGGTGTCTGCTCATGCCTTCTTCGTAGCCACTGCGAGCTGCCAAATCTTCAGTATCTGTCATCAACCAAACTCTTCCTAATTTAAAATTTGTGATAATTTTCAGAAGCCTACGCATTTCCTGACCTCCCACAGAAAACCCTAAGTATTGCTCAGAAAATCTTGCCCCAACCATAAATTCTTTTTCACAGTGTCTCCGGAACCGGAGTTAGGTCAGCATGGGTGGGAAACCTGAAACAGTCGCTTCCACATCTGGATTTGTTCTGAGATGGTAGGCAGCTTTTTTTTTTTTCAATCCATTTGCATTCTACCTTTCCAAGTTTCAGAGGTGTAAAATTGTGGTCACTTTTACTGACTAATTTATGTGGGTGGTAATTGGGCTTCCTGTGAAAATTTGCTGGCTTACACTCTGGATGAGGGATGAATTTCTAGTACTATGTGTTCTCTTGAAGATTCCTACTATAACATTGTATCTTTGTTGTTTTCTTTTTATTAACCAATAGCTCCACTATTAGTTGACTATAGCCTTTTGAAATTGATCTTTCCCTAGAGGTAGCCTAAAGGGTGCGTTGGTAATTGGTTTATGGTCTAATTGACAAGACCTATAAAGAAAAAGTTTTGTGTCTGTGACTAGATAATCATCTTCAGTTTGGTGGGTGATTCTTTCCTCTGGTTGTCTGTATAATTAATTGTACTCATGTCAAATAATGGAAGGATCTTGCGGTCTGGAAGCTTGCCTTGTTCTGTTCATCACCTCATACCTATCACTTTGGTCATAGCATACACTTTGGGAGAAACCATGGCTCAAATTCCTCTAATCACTGTTGATGGAATATATCAGGATGCCCTACACGGAGATATTCACAGCTCCAGTTACCATAACCATTACGCAGCATAGTCTGTGACCCAGCCAGACACCCTGAGATCTCAAAGTTGTATGAAATTCTCAAGTTATACAACAACTCTCCATTTCTCAGATAAGTGTATTCAGGAAGATATACTTACCCAAAAATTTGGTAGCAAAATAAATGTTTTTCCTCACATCTTTTAGCCTATTTATACTCCTTGAAATTTATTGGTCAAATTATTGATTGATTGATTTTTTTTTTTTTTTTTTTGAGATAGCGTTCCTTAGTGCATTAGCCCTGGCTGTCTTGGAACTCACTGTAGACTCTAGGCTGGTCTTGAATGTATTTAGATCTGCCTGCCTCTGCCTGCAGAGTGCTGGGATTAAAGATATGCACCACCATGCCCAACTCCTTTCGATTTATTTAGCAACTCATTTAAAAGATAGTAGACACTTGTCTTAGTGAGGATTTCCATTGCTGTGAAGAAATATCATGGCCATAGCAACTCTTATAAAGTAAAACATTTCACTGGGGCTGGCTTAGAGTTTCAGAGGTTTAGTCCATTATTGTCATGCTGGGAAGTGTGACAGCGTCCACTAAGATGTGGTACTTGAGTAGCTGAGAGTTGTGCATCTTGATCCACAGGCAGCAAGGAGGGAGGGAGTATATTAATTTCACGTTGGAAGTAGCTTAAGCATTTAAGACCTACCTTCACAGTAGCACACTTCCTTTAACAAGGCCACACCTCAGTCAATAAGGCAACACCTCCTAATAGTACCATGGGCCAAGCACTCAAACACGCGAGTCTATGGTACCAAACTTATTAAAACCAACACAAAACTCTCCAAGGGATATGAATACTGAGCAAGAAAGATTTAGACTCAGACCTCATGACACATACATTTTAGCTGAGCTCGGCATCATATTCCACCACCAATGACAGTGGGACTGGCAAGGTGCAAAGTAAAGTACATGAGGCTTTCGAACAATTTATGGCAGAAACAAGGGTCACTCACAGAGGAGTTGCTTTCCATGGACATGTTAGCTCTTACTCTAGAGACACTCATACCTTTACATAGAACCCTTCCTCTTTTGCTTCTGGCCGAACTTCAAGTTAAATCCCTCCTTTACCATATAGCATCCCCAAGTATGTAATTTGTCACAGTATCCAGAGTATCTTCACTTCTGATTATGAACTTATGCAGGACAAGGACTACCATATGGCTATCTCAAACAGTCATGTGAAGCAGATGAGGAAACATGTCCAGTGAGGAACGTGTGGTTGTGTGTTTAATGGGTAGTAACTGTTCATTCCCAGACACACCCAGCAATTCCTGGAGACATTGCTGATAGTGACCAATAGAGAAGGGGGCCATGGACATCTAGAGAGACAAGAGATGCTAATAGCTATTCTACAAAGACAAGGCATTCCCCCATCCCCATCTAATAGTTATTCAACCCCCAAAGTAGGTCCTGTCAAGGCTGATTGTGTCTGAACCAGAGATATTCTGGATACTTGAAGTTATATTCATTCTGCAACATGCTACACCTGCAGGCCTGTAGAATCATACAGTGTATGTAACTCTCTGACACGCTTATTACACCTGGAATCATGTCCTTCTTCTTCATCTATGCTCTAGAGAAGTGGTCAGATGTCATAGAGGGTGGCAGGCTCATGGAGACAGAAAGACAAAGGGTGGTGATGAGGGGCTTGAAGATGGGGAAAATGAAGAGTTGTTATTAAATGGGAATATGGTTTCAGTTGTATAAAGTGAATTACTCCTAGAGACCTGCAAAATGGTGCCTATAGTTAGTAATAAAGGATAGTGAATTTAATGCTGTTTAGAAAGGACCAATCTCATGTTAAAAATTACTCTAAACTCACTAATGGCGAATAAAGAATTTTTATAGGTCGTGAACATACCCTGATTGTATCATAGGTGTATGTGTATGTCCACACTCAGATTGTATGCATTTAAACATACACAATTCTCTTCATATACTAGTTCTTTCTTAGTAAATCTCTCCCAAAGGGCCAAACAATTCAGAACTTGTGACTGCAAGACTCAGAATAGTTTGGTATAATTAAACTTAGTATAAATATAATTTTATAATAAAAGGGTTTCATAGAATCTCAACTCACCAAATTTGTTCCCATTTCATGCACACTGAATACTAAGAATATATTAAAGCACATAAATATGTATTCATACAGAATAAAAAAATTAATGTGGGGTCTGTATATCATTATCAAAATTCCTGGTTGTCTTTAATAGCATGTAAGAATACTATACTCTTAGGCTATATGTTGTTACATGTGATAATTAATTAATTGTAAATAGAGATGTCTACCAAATGGGACAAAGATATTTCTTCCCCTACAGGCCTGGAAAATGGTCCTGTAAAAATGTAAAAAGTATAAAAACATCAGATTAGGGCTTTGAGTACTAGTGATCTTTGTGCCAAATTTGACCAAGGTACAGACAAAATTGTGGAATAATGGTAGTCTAACTAGTAAAACTGGACTCTTGTACGACAGCCTGCGAAGGCAGTGGATAACAGTTATGCGAACAGCTCATTCGATGACAAAGCACGCGTAACCCCGCCCTCTGGCACTTCGTAGTCTTCAAAACTGTATAGAAACTCCTATTGTTTTCATCACGTATTATCAAGAATATAGATTGAGTAAAAAACCCAAGTGCATATCAAAGGTAACCAAACCTATTTGGTCTAGTCTGTCCAAGTCCCTTATCATTCTCTCCACAGAGCTAGTATGAGAAAACTCTATCTCTAGGAAGCTTCATATTCTCCCATAAGCAGTTCACAAACACGGCATATTCCATCTACTTATTATTCCTATTTTTCTCAGGTCACCCATGTAGCCCTATGCCCTTTAAGGGTCTGCAAAGGGTCTAAAGGAAAATAGAAAAAGAATCTACTAGAATCAGGTATCTGATTAAGCTCAACCACGGAAACTTGCCTGACACTGCTTAAATTCTATACCTACCTTCCTCAGAGTGGATGCCACCATCAGATTAAGCACAATAGCTAGCCTGCTCCTTCTCAGCCAGTGACCTAGAATTGCCTTTGATCAGCACTGAATGTGGTTTGTGGAACTGACTGGTTTTAGATGCCAAAAAAACAAATACAAGGATTTTGGAACTAGACAAACATTGGGAAGGCTTACTAGCAACCACAGAGTTGGTGTATTTGATCTTCAATGCTTGACGTAAGCACAAGGTTTTTAAAGGTTCTAGTAGTTGGCTTGATTTCAGTTTAGCATTTGAGACTTTTGTACATATTGTAGTTAACAATACTAACACATATAAGGAGAGAATATCATTTAGAAGGAGAAAACATACTGTTTTCAATAATGTTCAAGTAAGAAAAGTGGTACTTGTCAATCCTAAATTGTAATAGCCACCTTTGGCAGTAAGAAGGAGGACTTGTCCTTTGTCCTGTGGGGAGGGAAGGGTATACTCATGTGTGTGTGTGAGTATATGTGCATGTACCTGTGTTGAGGCCAGGGTCTGACACTGGGTGCCCTTCCCTGTCCTTCTCTGCCTTGCTACCTTGAGGCAGAGTCTCTCACACAAGCTGGAGCTAGGCTGGCTTTGAGAAAGCTCCAAAAATCTTGAGACTCCATTCCCTTTCCTCAGTACCAGGATTACAGGTACATGAGTGACCATTCTTGGTTTTGTAACATGGGTGCTAGAATCTGAACTCAAATCCCCATGCTTACAACACATGATCTTGCCTACTGAGGCAAGAGATGCTTTTTAAAGGTGGAAGTGCTTCCGTCTCCCCCAAGTCAGATGCAGTCTGCATCTCCTGGAGGTATGAGAGGAGCAGCCTAAACTTCTGGAATTGGTTGATTGTCATAGAGAGCAAGTGTTGAACACATATGTTAACAAGATTTCAAAATAATCTTTAATACCATAAAGGCTGGGAAACTCACAGATTAGATCGATTTTCATTTTCACCAATAATATAGCATAAGAAGTACATAACACTTGACCGTGCTACAAAATCATAGGGGAGATTTCAAATGATGCCGAAAAAGGATTGATATTATTCTGAGTCAAGCAATGTATTACATTCTCTAAGAGTAGAGTTTCATTTATAAAGCAGGTAACAGACCCATGGCCCTATCTTTTCTCTCTCTGAACGAGCAATCAGAGAATCTACCCTGATTGTACCTGATTTGAAGTCAATTTGCTCACTATTGAAGAATAATGGATGTGTCCATCACTGATCATAGCTACATGTTTTCTGGGCCAGAGGCTGGACCTTTCAGCACTGCTCAGTGTCATCTACAATGACTTTAGCTGAGACCTTGAGCAGAATCAGGAAACTATGATTACCATACCCAAATAAAACTGCTCAGTGACTGCATGCATCAAAGAGGAGCTAGGCGCCTTTCACACCTTATTTTATTGCCCTGATAATAACCATTAACATCTCCAACAAAGGTCTAATGAGTCAATGGCAATTCTGCATAAAAAAACACACACTTCTTTGATGCCAATCCCATTCTGTAGCCAATGTAACGTCCCTTGAATTAAAAGAAAACACAGAAAGCATGAAAGTGCCCACTCAAACAACATCTTGTCCTCTAGGCTTGCTGATTGGCCCACAAGCCAACCTACACTATTGTGACTCTATAGGTGCGGTAGTTCCATAATTTGGAAAAATATTCTATTAAGATGTATACCCCACCTTGATTTCTAGGTCCTACCTGCTAGATCTCAGACTAGATCTCTGGGTCAATTCTTTTAGTATTCATCCAAGGAATCTCTAATATGCATCCTCTACATTTTATTTTCATTAATAAATTCTTCAGAATGATGTCACATGCTTCCCGTGTTGTTAGTCTAAAGTTACTAGCCTAAGGGAGGAGGTTTTGGGGCTTAAACATGTGTGAGATCTGGTTTTTGAATAAAGCTTTATTAGAACCTAGTCACCCTACTTGGCTTTTGCATAATCTATGTCTGTTTTGTGACTGAAGCGTCAAGTATTTGCAACATGGTCTGTAGGGCCAACACAAGCAGAGATATTTCCTATCTGGCCCTTCACAGAACAAGCTTGCCAATCCGTGTCCTAAAATGACTCTCCTGCTAAACGTTGGCCAAAAATGTGTGGCCCGCTGATTAATTTGGAAATTTCTCTATACCTAAGATCATTTCAATTCCTCAGCTTCTTGGACTCAGTGAGTATATGGAAAACATGTTTTATTCATGCAAGACATACCCACTCATTTCTTTAATCCTTTGGATATGCTTGTCAGATTAGTGCTCAAAGAAACTATATTTTCTCCTTTTGTAAGGTTCTGGGTAGTCACATATGCAAAGGCCAAAGTTTTCTCTAACACATGACCCAGGAAAGCAGGTGTTTCCCCATCAAATCTGAAGGACAAATGGAGAAAATTCAAATTTACGAATAACCCCCTTTCAATTCATTTACTTTAAAAAGAAAAGTAAGCAATCACACACTCTTCCCCGCTGTCATATACTCTGATGGATAGATAGATTGATAGATAGATAGATAGATAGATAGATAGATAGATAGATAGATAGAAATAAATAAATAAATAAATAAATAAATAAATAAATAAATAAATAAAGTGAGCCAACCAACTGACATTAGTAGAGGTTATGCCTTCCGGTTGCTGACTACGAGGAAAGTTAACCCAACTTTTCCTTCCAAACCCATCATTATGTAAAGGAAATAGTTGCCACATGCTGTCAGGCTCACATGGACTGCAGGGATAAAGGGACACAGCAGTATCAAGCCAGAGAAAAGGAGAGAAGCTGACTAAAGCTGAGGTAAGGGGCCAAACAGTATAGTTTGGAGGCTCAGAGATAGCCAACGGCAAAGAGAACAGATCAACACACGCTCATGGGATGCCTTAAATGCATGGTATGTGGAATGTATGTGGCATGGATGCACTTAGAAAAATAAAGTTGAACTGAAAGTCCCCCAACGAAAAGCCACTGCAAAGGGTTTAAAGGAGAAAAACAAAAATATTGGTTTTACACATACTCGCAGCATACTGTGAACGATCTGTAAGTATTTCCCCACTAGGGAAAATAAAATCCCAAATTCCTCACTTCAAGCTCAGTTTCCTGGAAGCGCTGAAGGCTTGACCAGGTCTAGACTACATTTTATGTGCAGGCCTTTGCCAGCTCCTCTGGCATAAGTGGCTGGGTTCCAGCCACTGCTGTTACTCTCTGCACTGGCTGTGCATGCTGTAGACTTCTCCATCTGGTTCAACAGAAGTATGTACTGTTTGTGGGATGCGACTGAGCTGTTTTTAAAGGGCTGAGCTGCATGCAGGTATTTATGACTCTAGACACAATCTGGGGAAACATAGTAGTTGCCAACACCAGTACAGTGGACAATTTCAACAGCCAGCCATACGGCCTCAGGATGGAAATGGTCCAGGTGAACAGCTGGGACAAGGTCCCTTCCTGAACCCTGCAAAAGCCATCATTTCCTTTCGACAAGCCATGGTGCCAAAGACTGACAAGTGGTAGTCATTTGTTGACAGGAGTGGGGTGTCGCACTCTTATGTGGATTATAGGAATGGCAGGGCTTGTAAGTTCCCGTTTTCATACCAAGAGGCATGGGGACACTCTGCTTTCTCTAGTCTAGGCTCACGAAACAGTCTGCAAGGTTTATATTAGAGTTCTTCAGAAGAACGGAAATAATAGGGCATAGATGCGTTTTGTCTCTCTTCGGATAGAGACGGAGTAGATTGACTACCCAAATGAAATTGTCTGTCAAGGTTCATCAGATCGCAGGAGTTA
Source organism: Rattus rattus (assembly GCF_011064425.1). Taxonomy (NCBI): domain Eukaryota; kingdom Metazoa; phylum Chordata; class Mammalia; order Rodentia; family Muridae; genus Rattus; species Rattus rattus. The sequence goes on from NC_046162.1 coordinate 78,467,342, forward strand.
ACAGTCTTGGTTTCAGTACATTCAGTTGACAACTCCCTCTCAGTTGGCATTAACTCCATGATAGGTAATTTTATGTGCAAACTTGACTGAGCCGAAGGGCATCCAGACATGAATTATACAGAATGGGATTAGATGATTAATTAAGATGGACAACTTTAGAACTCCCGAAACTGTGCTCTCGTTCTAACTCAAATATGCTAGAATTTGCTACTAAAGCAGGAAGAGAGCCTGTACTCTGCTTTTAACTGATTGAATGAGGCCCACCCACCTTGGTGAGAGTGGCTAACCTTCTCCATTGCAAGAATTTAAATATTCATCTAAAAGCCCTTTCACAGAAAACACTCCTGAGCATGCTTGAACAAATATGAGGGCACCCTGTGGCTGGGTCAACTTTGCACATGAAATGACCTGGTCCCCACTTACTGCCAACCAAGAGTGTGTTGCCAGCTAAATGTGCTGAATCCCGGGGGCTGAACGTTAATCCAGCGTTATGTGATGGACCTTGAGAGAAATGTTGCTTTGTGTTGACACTAATCCATACTTATGAAGTAACTCAAGCCACTAAAAAAAATGTCAGCCAGCACAGTGTATAAATAGAACATAAGGACATCTTCAGATTTTTTTCTTCTTTTCTTTTTCATCTCCTGATCCTTCATAAGGATGAATTTCTATCTTCTGTGTACTGTGAAGGTCATCCTGCTAACTTCTTTACTCACACTTCTTCCCATAGCCTAAAGATTCTATTCTACCGTCTCCAGAGAGATTCAGTTGCTTCCTCATTCACAGTTGTTCATCAAATGCTCACTACCATAAAATCTCTTTGATGATCCTGAAAGACCACATATAGTTTTCCTACCTGAACACTGTTTTCCTGTTCCCTTTTTCCTCTTTTTCCTGGTCTGTAAGGGCCTTGGGAACAGACCCAGAAGAGAGCTAAGTTCTGATCTTAGAGGCCTTTCCATGTGTGCTAACGACAACATCAATGAGTTTGCTCGCAATGAAGAGAGAAAGCTGGTGTGCAGAAGAGTTGTAGATGAGAGGAAGCTTCGATGAGAGGAGTCTCAGGAGGAGAAATCCTCACCAGCATTAAGGTGAACTGAAGGACAAAGGAGAACCCTCGGGTCTGCTGAATTCTCGAAGCGCTTAGATTTCCAAGACTTGTCAGAAGTTGACACGACCATGTATAGGCTGAGTCCCTCCCTAGAAGGTCTTAATAATCATGGAGGTTTAGAATTGGGCTTGTTAAAAGTGAACTATCTATTAAATTATTCCTCGTGATTCAATCCATTGCTTCCGGTTCCTCCTTCTGTGCACTCTAGACAGCCAAGCTCTTCTTGCCCTGACTGAAGAGGAATGGAAGGCTCGCAGACCTTCGGGAAGTGGACACGATTCCTCTTACAAAGATTCTTTCATTGTCACAGCTCGTTTTTCATAAAATATCCCAAGAAATAAAACTAGTGACAAGTGCCAAGAAACGTCTCAAGTTCAGGGAGCAGCAAAAGAAGTCAATAGGAGAGTCACTCACGTGTATGGGACATCGTTGCCAAGAACTGTTCGGGGATTGAAATTCTCCTTAAGGATGTACCAGGAAGAGAGAAACATGATGATGAAGATAAGGGGTCTGTCATAGTCTGCTCTCTGATGTGTGATAAAGGCTCTGACCAGAACTGACTGACTGACAGAGGGAAACGAAATCCCAGTCCATCATCCAGGGAAAGATGCAGTGCAGAAACCAGGAGGCAAGAACTGTTACAGAGACCAAGGAGGAGGGAATGATACGGACTGGTCGGCTCCCCCTGGCTTGCTCAGATACCTTGCTTATTGGAACACGAGCCCATCTGCCAAGGAGTAGCACAATCCCCAGTGGGCTGCGGTCCTGAACATACATCCTTAATTGAGAAAAGTCACCAACCTGCCATAGGCTGATCTGTTGGAAGTGGTTCTTCAGTTGAGGGCCCCTTAGCCCAGGTAGTTAGATTGTGTCATGCTAAAAAAAAAGAAAAGAAAAGAAAAGAAAAGAGAAGGAAAGAGAAGGAAAGAAGAGGAAAGAAAAGAAAAGAAAAGAAAGGAAAAGAAAAGAAAAGAAAAAACTAACCAGGAGAATGGTACACGGGAAAGGAGTGTCAAAAGCTTAACTCAGTGGAAATTCTAAAACTTGAAAATCCTTTCGTTTAAATGTACTTGGCAGCATGAATACTGAATCAGAAAGCACTAGTAGTTAAAATAAAGAGTAAACATTTCCCCGAATGAAGAATAGAAAGAAATCATATATATAATATATGATTATAATATGTTATATTATGAATATATGCTATATTATATTTACAAATGTATGTATTCATAGTGTCCATGTGAATATATTTGCACAGTGAACCTTCAATTCAGAAAACAAAGCAGTGTTAAACAGATGCTGAAAGGCAGCTTCGTGGTTATGGTGCTTGCTCCGTGCTTAGAGGACTAGTGAGCAGCTCCCAGTACCTGTACCCCTTCTGCAGCTCACAAACGCCTGTACCTTCAGTGGATCCTATAACCTCTTGTGGCCTCCACAGGCACCTGCATGCATACACACACACACACACACACACACACACACACATGCAAACATACACAAAAGCATGCATCATGTGCACAGATATAGATTAAAATATTTTTTTAAGAAAACTTAATGGTCAAAACGTGCTAAATTCAGAGCGGGAAAAAAATCAAAGGTTCCATCCATCCTTAGTACATATAAACACAAATGCACGTCGCATTACAAACACAAAAATAAAAATCAGGCGGAGTAAAATGGCTGAAATGCAAAGGGAACAATACCATTATCAAAGAGAAAGGGCCTGTGAAGTAATGATTCTGTCGGTTTTTCTTTTTTTTTTTTGTAATTTATTCTCCTCTCATACAATATGTCCCAAACCTGGCCACAGTTTCCCCTCCCTTCCTTCCTCTCAGTTCTTCCCCTTACCTCCCCTTTCCCTCAGATTCACTTCTCCTTCATTTCCCGTCAGAAAACAGCAGACTTCCCAGGGATATGAACTAATTATAACACAACAATAAGACTGGCACAAACCCTCATATCAGGGCTGATCAAGGTAACCCAATAGGAGAAAAAGAGTCCCAAAAGCAGACAAAAGAATGAGAGACACCCCCAGTCCCACTGTTAGAAGTCCCAGAAAAACACCAAGCTAACAATCATAACGTATGTGCAGAGGACCTGAGTCAGACCTACTTGGGCTCCATGATTGCCACTTCAGTCTCTGTGAGCCACTACAAACCTTGATGAGTTGATTCTGGTCCATTTCATCAAATCAAGGTGAGCAAGAAAATGGTAACTGACGGTGTTACAGAACTAGACGGGGAAGAACACGGAAGACTCCCTCATTCTGGAAATGTATCTATCTACCAAGGAGAATCTTCAAAACAGAGGGGACACACTTCCTGTGAGTAAGAGGTCAGCAGATCTGTTAAAACAGTCATCTTGTCTTAGCGGCAAAGCCTTGTAGGAGTATCTCTGACCTCCGGTGTGATGGTAACTGTGGAAAATCAGGCGCCGGGTTGCAGAGGTGGATAAATACTGGAAGAATGGTTTTTCCTTTTCTTAATTCCCCTTCAAAGGCAACTGACTCTTGTAAAGCAGAAATAGCATCAATGCAGTGGGGAGTTTGTACCACACGAAGAAATAAATTAAGCTTGGTTATTAAATAAACAAAGCATTCAGTTAGGTAAATAAAGAACGGATGAATTAGTGGCAACAGAGGCACCCCAGAGAGAGAGATGAGATGCTCTATTCAGTGTTGTGGAGGCCGTTCCTAAGAGAAAATAATACATGAACTAGGTGTGCTGTATTCTTTATATGAATGCATGTATAGGTGCACATGCATGTGCCTGTGAATACAGGTGCAGAAGGCTTCAGACTGTCCTAGGTGTCCTCCTCTACCCATCTCCCTCACCTAGGCATTTGAGACAGAGGCTCTACCTCAACCTGTGGGGGGGGGTCCCATGTTCTCATGTGGCTGAAAGCCACAACCCCCCACCCCCAGGTCCTTCTTTCTCTGCTCCCTTTGGAGCCAAAGTTCTAAACATATACACAATGCTTGGCTTGTTACGTGAATGAGGAGATCAAGATCTGCTCCTCGTGACCGTGACCCAATTGTCCCCAACCAATGAGTCATCCCACCAACCCCTTCATAGTGTATTTCAGATATAATACACAGTGAGAAGAAAAGAGGGGGGGAGTAGAAAAGAAGGGAGAAAAGTAAAAGAAAGAAAGAAGGGAGAGAAAGACAGGGCAAGCAGAGAAGGCTTAATGAAACCAATTTCTGTTAGAAAAATGATGCCTTCAAAAGTCTATAAATGTCAGAATCGATGAAATAGCCTTCACCAAGTCTCAGCCCCCTCCCTTCGGGTATCAGAGACAAAAAAAGAAAGGTTTTGATTATTTCTTCTTGAGTTGATCTTCTAGAGGACACCAGTATCTTATTCCCAGAAAATGGATAAAATATATCCAGCTCTCCACATTTTTTCTACATAAATTGAATTGTGGCTTATTTGATTTACAAAGACTTAAAGGAAGGAAAAAAAACCAAACATACTGTAGCTAAAAATCTAGTTTATAAAGCATTGGAGGCAGATAGCCTGAAAATCACCCTGAATGTTCCTTTGATGGTGCAGTCCCTAGGAACATTTTTTAAAAATAAATAATTGTATACATACTTGGTTAGTACAAAAGCTGATTGTCTTTTCAGACACCCTTCTTGATGTGGTTGGAAATTGGAACAAGTTTGGAAAGCAATTTGACATTTTATAGCTCAGATATTTCTCTCTCCCTCTCTGTTCTTTCCTTTGAGAAAGTAGAAACAGTTCACAATAGAGAGCAGCCAAAGCTGTGGAACTCACGCAGGAATTAGTATCATCGGTTACAGGTAGCCTGCACATCTCTGAATGATAAACCCTCAGCTGTCTTTGCCTTTGGCTTCCTTTTCTGTTTTATTCACTTTCCTTGGGAAGCTACATCACAGTACAGGGAAGAAACATCTGACAGTATTTCCAGACAGACCAGTGAGTAAGGTCCTTCTACATTCACTACTGCACTTGGATATTTTTTTTTAGTTGAACCTGGAAAATTACATTAGGTTGGGTGGTTTTTCTGTTTTGTTTTGGTGCAAAATTACCCTTTCCAAACAGGGCAAGAGGGGATGAAAGAAAATGATACTCTATTAACCTATCCTCTAAATGACCGTCGGAAGAAATGGCTAAAGTGCTTGTGGGGAAGTAGAAATTGCACCCTGTACCACTGAGCATGTTGCTGGCCCAAAAGTTTAACTTACTTAATGCCCATTCAAACAGCAAACAAGAACCCATGGAAACTGTTGAACTTTCACAAGAGGAAAGGCAATTTTAGTGATTGACTGGGCCAGGGACTTGTCCAGTTTTTGTTACTGTAACCAAAATGCACTGCAGATGTGACTCTTTTCTTAATGTTAGCAGGAGCTTTCTTTCTAGTACTTAAACAGATTTAGCTGAGCCATGAACCTCTTTCAAGGATTTCTCTGTCAAGTTTCGTAGGTGCTTCACTGACTGCAGGGCCCACTAAATATCCTCTAAGAAACTCTGCACACGTGCGCATCTTAGGACCAACCAGCAGCAACACTTCCCACCTGCGTACAGCCAGGCCAATCTAGGTGTCCTAAGCAGAAAAGAATAAAATGGAACAATCACCTTTCAAAAGCATAATACCTAATATAGACTGGAGAAATGGCTTGTTGGATGAGAGAAGTCACTAAGCAAATGTAGACAGGGCTGTTAGAATCCTAGAGGCCATTAGAAAAGTCAAGCATGGCTGCAGGCTGACCTATATAATAACCCAGTGCTGGAGGAAGTGGGTCTGTGAGTATTGTTGGGACTTAGCTTAGCTCCAGGATCAGTGAGAGACCCTGTCTTCACAGAATAAAGCAGAAGAGTGGTAGAACAGGACACCCCACATCCTTCTTTGGCCTCCACATGTATGCAGGGAATGTGTATCTGCACTCACTTGCTAATAACACACACACATACACACATACACACAAATACACACAGACAAATGCACACACACAAACACATACACACAGACAAACACACAAACACATACACACACAAACACATACACACACAGACAAACCCACAAACATACACACACACATACACACACAGACAAACACACAAACATATACACATAAACACACACACAAACACACACATACACACATATACACACACAGACAAATGCACACAAACATACACACACAGACAAACATACAAACACATATACATGCAAACACATACACAAGAAACACACACATATACACAAAGACACACATACATACACACAGTTAAACATACAAACATTAACACACACATATATACACAAACTCATCCACACATACAAACACACACACACAAATACGCACAGAGACAAACACACAAACACATACACATACACACAGAGACAAACACACACATATACACAAACACATATAATACATGCATACAGATAAACATACAAATATAGACAAGCACACACACATACACATACACACAGAGACAGACACACACATATACACAAACACATACAATACATGCATACAGATAAACATACAAACATAGACAAACACACACACAAATACACACAAACATGTACACGTACACACACAAACACACACATACACACACACACGCACACACACACACACACACACACACACACACACACACACACACCCTAATGAATGAGACCATACTCATTATTTGAAGTCTTCCAGTTGAGTTGACTTCATCATATTGCACACAGAAACTACTTAGGTAATTCTGAAAGAAATAGCAATATAGTAACACAAACAACAACACTGTTCTATTCCCTTCTTCCATACCAGAAAGAAGACCAATTCCAGATGCATTTGCTCCTTGTCTCCCACATGCCCCATTTTGTGGAGGATTAAATGGCTCTTAAGGAGGTCATGCTCTTTGTTCCAAACCTGTTCATAAATAGCAAAATCTCCTTCCCCCTCTGTCTGCTTCATTCCCGGTCTGTGCTTTAACTGAAATTCAAGGCAGAAACTCCAATCACCTTGATATATTTTTGCTCTTTTTTAGAGAGGAACAGCCTGTTTAGATTAGGACAAGAATCAAATGTCACAAGATAGAATTTCCACTTTATCCATGGAAAAATCAAACGATTTTTAGGTTGTGGAATTTCCCCCCTTAATTGCATCTGACTCTGTTTGCTTCTTTCTTCCCTCGACATTCTGGGTAAATATACCCATTCTTTTTTGCATCGAAAGCTTAGTAATTCAGAGCCAGCTCATTTGGTATTTGCGACTGAGATTAGATGGGTTTAAATTCACTTTTATTATCTACAAAGAAAGAGTTTTTGGAGAATGTCAACACCATTAAAAAGATTTCCCAGGGTTCAACTTACCTAAAAAGGATATGGTTCTCAAGAACCTGGCCCTTTAAATTTACGTTGAAATGATTAGTTTTCAAATATTTCATTTAAGGTTCTCAAAGAGAGACAGGAAGAGAGTCAGCAGTTCTCAAAATTTACGTCAAGCTGACCTAACAGTTTACTAAACAGCAAGTAAGGTATTCTCCTCAATCAAGGTACATGAAGTTTTTCTCAGATCATTTGTACCGTTTGGCACTTTACGAGTTTCCCCATGCTGTGTGCATTGTGTTTTCCAGGCATATTTTATGAATCTTTTTACAGCCCACCAAGGGCACGAATTACACCTTTCATGGCTGGTTTTTGTTTATTTTCCTCTGTTTTAGCAGAGATTCTGATCTGAACTCTGCCTTTGACACAGCTGGGATTGAAGTAAGTCAGGTTGCCTCTGAACTTGTCTCCAATAAAAATAGATAAAATATCCAATTTACATGTACTAGCAGAAAAATAAAATAAAACCTGTAAAGCAAACAGAAGTGTCTAACAGTGGACAAGTAGGCAATTGTCAGCACAGCGCTTAGCTATTGTCATATTTTCCTATTTCCTCATTCCTTGGCCCCAGCATCTCCATGTAGTAAAATTAGTTGAAATGTGATCCAATGAATAAATAAATAAATAAATAAATAAATAAATAAATAAGCGGGCTGGGGAGATAATTCAATTGGTCAAATATACAGTATAGAAATGAGGTCTTGTTCAGATGGTTCTCCTAGAACCTTCAGAAAAAAAAAAACAAAATTCTGAGCTAAGTGATATACACCTCTAAGCTGAGGAGCTGGGGAGGTAGAGACAAGACGACTCCTGAAGCTCACTGTCCAGGCAAAGTTGCCACTGAAGGAGCTCCAGGTTCAATGAAAGAGCCTACCCTTGCCTAGAAAAAAGTGGAAAATGATCAAGGAATACAACAAACATCCATCTATGACATCTACACACACACACACACACACACACACACACACACACACACACACGTCCATGTATGCATACATGCATAGTCCATGGATATAAATGACTGTGTCTACTCTTTCTTGCTTCACATCTTGCCGTCCCTCTTCCTGTACCCTAGACACAACCTCCAGGAAAGAGTTCTGGAAAATCACAGTGTCTACACAAAGAGTAAATCTAAGCATCCACAACTAAAGCACAAATGATTAAAGTAATAATCATAGTGATGAAGTCATTGAGGGATACCTGACATAGCTGATCCACTATACTTAGATGTCACCTGTCATAGAAAGTTGAACATGGGGAAAACAAAAATTCAGTAGAATCTCCACTACGTCTGTGATAGAAACCCTAGTCTCTCCTCTGACAACAAGTCTCAGGCATGTATACCAAACACACCATATCAGAGAGGGAGAATGAAGACTATTCAGCCAAGTTTGTAAACAGATACTTCCATAATCTGGAAAGTCTTATTCATATGCTATGGACTTGTAGAACACTTTATTTATTTATTTATTTATTTATTTATTTATTTATTTTATTTATCTATCAGATCTGTGAAGAGATTTATTAATAATACAGAGATGGACTGAAAATCTGTTCTGGACTTTGAATTCTAGGATGGATTGGTAACTGAATTCATCAGGGTGAGACAAAAAAGAACATATTATTGGCAAAAAGTAGCCAAAAGAAAGGGGTGAGTCTGTGAGACGGGTTTAGTATTAATTACTAACTTGACAAACATTCAAATGAACTGGAAGACAGAACTCTGAGCATGCCTGTATTAAATAATTTGGTTGTGTTAACTGAGATGAGAAGGCTTGCCCACTGTGAGTGGCACCATTCCCTAAATCAAATTTTGTAATCTATCACTGGAGAAAAGGTACTGAACAGCAATTCACCTCTCCTTCCTGACTAGATGTGAAGCGACCGTTTGCTTCAGCTGCTGTTGCTGCCTTCAATTTCCCACCATGGTGGACTATGATTCGAAGAATAAGCTGAAGTAAACCTGACCTTACTTAAATTGCTTTCATCAAGCCATTCAATAACAGTGGCAGTTGACATACTGGAAGCCATGCGTGTTGGGGGCTTCACCCATCTTGATGGCACTGAGGTTGGGGTCACTGTTATTGTTTTTGTTAACATTTTCCTCATCATCACCATCGTCTTTGTTTTCCACAGAGGGGCATGATGAAGAGTTTGAGACAATGAATGGTTATAGCTTATAACCAGCTAGCTCAAATTCTAGTGTGAGGCTTGATAGAAATTCTCCTCCTGCAAAGGCCACAGTGTTAGTCGAACAAACATTTGATGTTCAGCTATATGTCTGCAAGGACATTACAGTCCTACAGCTGAATAACAGTGTTAAATGGGATAATAAATATCTGGAAACCGGACTTGTGTCTGACACCAAAGGAGAGTCCTTTACCAGTGACACTTAATTTCATTTACTGCCATTCAACCTCAGTAAACAGACGGATTGCGACAGAAATAAGAATTGACAGTGTATGACAGTGCTGCTGCCAATCCTACAAGTCTGGAGGGCAACTTTTTTCTCTTTAAGACACTCAAGGAAATACAGCAGAGGGACTGGATAAACAGTCCCGACTTTCTGGTCCTCCAACTGCACTTCTGAACTCCACCACTCAGTCCCTGAGCCAGTGTAGTTTGAAACTGCTTTCTGATCTCTGCTCCAGGACAAACACAAGAACCAAATTACCTTCCCTAACCAATCAATCCAGGTCTTCAGAGGAGGCAGAGAGTTTTCCTAGACTGAGGAAGGGACTCGGATGAAAAGAGAATGCTTCGCATTTGCAGGTGGGCCAAGGAATTCACAAACCACAAGATGGGGCCAAAAGTACCTACCCTCGGGATAACCTTGGCTCAAATTGGAGAGAAGGCAGGATGCAGTACAAGGCTTTCAAAGAGCTGAGTACCTACAGACACCTTTAAATAGAAACATCAGGGTTTTGAGAAACATAACTTATCCTATCCATTTTTATCTGTAAAAGGGCTTTCCTGGAGGTCTGCCATAAAATCAACATATTCACAGCACTTGAGCTCTATTAATCTGACAAAATGTCAGCGATACAGGATGATTTGGGGCAGATATTTGGCACCAAATATAAATAGCTCCATACTAACGTATGGGGTTGGGAGTGAGGTGGGGGAAGATTCTTCTGGAATCTCTATAAGCTCAAACATCTGGCACTTACAGAAATTTTCCAGCTTGGCCACCTACAGAGAAATGAAATTGGGATCACCCTTGATACCTAAAGGATGTGCTGCCTAGCCCTTACGTTTTTGAAATCAAAATGTTACGTATAACTTCAGTAAAAAATCAGAAAGACATTGCCAAGTGTTAATCCAGATGTGGCAATTACCATTTCTGTGTTTACCCTTCCAGACAGCTATATATGCATAAATCTCATGGTTTTCCTATTATCATAAGTTGGTCTGTTTACTCTACAGAAATAGAGTATTATTGGCTGGGAAGATGGCTCAGTGACTCTAATGCTTATTGCACAAAATGAGCATCTGACTTGGATCCCACCACTAGGTAAAAGGCCAAGCATGGCCTCACACATCTTTAGTTCAACAATGGAAGCAAGGTGCAGAATGGAATATTCTGGGGACTCTTTGTATAGCCAATCTACCCAAAAGATTGAACTACAATTTAAGTGGAAGACCCTGTCTTAAAAATATATTACTTCTTTCCATTTTTGAGATTATACTATAATACATCATTTTCATTCCCTTTCTATCATCAACTTCCTCCCACATGTCCCTCCTTGCTCTCTTTTAAATTCAAGACTTTCTTTTTTCCTGCACTGTACTATACATACATATATACATATACACAACCCATACATGTACATAAGTATATGTAGGGGACAATAAAGACAGATGTTTAGTATAGACCATTGGCCTCCATATGCAATGCTTAAGCAAGTGTACCCTAAACACAAACACACACAGAGAGACACAAAGAAAGAGAGAATATAATATTAATACACATAGCCCCATAACCGCTAACAACTTTATGTAAAACATAGAATCAAGTAAGCAAAATGGAAAATAATTTTAATGACCCAGTTCCCCAGAATGTGATATCAGTCTTATTTATATGCAATATTATATAGATGAAATAGAAATATTCTAATGTATGTTATTACTCCATGGGACATGTCCTCCTGTCTGCTTCTTTTATTAGTCCTACACAAATGTTCAGTTAAATAAATGATGCAGCATCACTGCTGGTGGGTTAGTAGTACACCTTTCTACATTCTTTATATTGTTGGGAAATAAATTGATAGTCTGGGGTCTGTGATGTACCCACTCCATAGCACTGGAAGAATTGGTAACAATTACTCATAAACCAGCCATCAATGGACCCCATTGTTTACGTTTTATCATTGTTGATTTCATAGAAGAAAAATGGCATCTCAAATATTTGTTGACTAAAACGAAATTTCCTTTTGATGATGACCATGCCCTTATGTTAAAGAGATGACTTTCTAGGTTATACTGGGTGCCAGTCTCCATTCTAAGTATTCTGTATTAAATGAACCCTCTTGGAAAACCTATATGGCAATCGTTTTCATCAGCCTCACACTTTTGTAGATGGAGAAATCGAACCATTAGAGCCATAGTCACTGGGCCAAAGGAACACAACTAATTATAAGAAGCAGGTTAGAAAGCAGACCGGGCAGCAAGGGTTTAGAATTCACTTCCACATTCTGATATTTGGGTCCCTAGTCTATATCTATCCTTAGAACAAGAGTCTCCCCTAATATGTCACTTTTGGTATCAGCAAACCCCTTTACTGGCAATCCTAAATGGATTTTTTCCTTATTTGGTAATGATGTCACAAAGCTTCAATGAAAACGAAAAGAGGAAGAAGTGGGAAGAAAGACGAGGATTACCATGGGCAATCCTAATTATAACTACCAGATTATAAAATGATGGTTGAGTCTCTACTGCCTGGTTTATGACTATTCTGAGCAAAACTGGGGCTTTCGGTTTGCAAACAAGAAATGAGGGTGGCAGCTGTGAGACAGACTGAAGGTGTTTAGAGTCAACAGTGTCAGGTACATGTTTCTGCTAGCCTCAGTTGCAGCCACATTGGTTAGTGTCTGTAAGCCTAGGCACCATCATGGTTAGTGTCTGCAAGCCTAGGCGCCGTCACAGCCACAGGTGCAATGTCTGCTGTCCTAGGCATGGTCGTGGTGACAGTAGAGGGGGGCGCCCAGCAAAAGGAGAATCTTTTCTCAAGGAAACAGATTTGCAACTTGAGTTCTATCTCCAGTCTCAGGAGGCAGAAAAATTGGACCGGCTTCTCATGATAAGCCTGTTCTATCTTGTGTGTGTGGATCCAGTTGAAGGTATAGGTTCTCAAAATGGTGGCAAGCCTGAGATGATGCAGGCCATGAGGTAAATCATAGGAGTGTGAAGGAGAATAACGATGACCCATGGTGCCTACAACATACATAGAACAGGATATGCACTCTGAAGGTGTTGTATCCTGAGATAAAAACTCCACCAAGGATCAGACTCTATGGATACAAGCCAAGCATGACACACTGTCTAAATTTGCCTGAGAGCTATCCGAAGTTCATAAATATAAACTGACCACCATTCCTAGCATCTGAGGACACAGGTCACAATGTTGGCACCTGCCTGGTGTGGTGGCTCGTACCTGTAAGATCAGAAATCAAAAGGCCAGGGCAGAAAAACTTCTGTAGATTTCAGGCCAGCATGAGCTACGTAGTACATTTGGGGCAGCCTTGGCTACAGAGTGAATTTTTTGTGAAGAAAAGAAATAAAAAAAGAGGAAAATATATTGAGTCTAGCTTAGCTAGAAGAGAATTCAGAAACAGCAGCCCAAGTTCAAGAACGGATGCATCTACATACAGTATAGACCAGAAGCCATGTACACTGTCCTCTAGCTCCAAGGCCAGGGGAGACTAGTCATTGTGATGTCCTTCCCAAAGCAAATCGGGGCTCTGCAAATGAACAAAGGACAGCAAATCCTTCTAACTCTTATTCAGGGGCCACAGCATATAGGGACTTCTGGAGGCTTTTTCAAGTTACACACACACACACACACACACACACACACACACACACACCCCTTAAGTAGCTTATCCAGGTGACACAAACGTTTCAGGGCTTTACTTTGGTGCCCACTGCTCAGTTCAATAGAAAACCTAAATACATCACCCTGTGTTTTTTGGTGAGCTGCAAACATGCTACTCAAAGTCCCAAAGAAGCCTTCCTCCTTCCTAACTTATGAAGAATTAGAGCCAGACAGATGACATTGTGGATCTCTTTTCTTCAACCGTAGGTCATTACAGTCGTAAAGAAGTGATAGGCAAGGTATATCTCTAACTTCTCATACCTTCTCTAAGAGAAGGAGACAAACAGGATCTAAAGTTACACGCATGTGCACGCATGTACACACGTACCTGAGTACACACACGTACATATACGTGCACACATGTCTTTTCTACTGATGTTCATCATTCTTTCCACACTTTACGTCTAACCTTTAAAAGGACCAGAATATGTTTCTTATTGGGAAAAAAATGCAAAAAATTAAATAAATAAGAAAATCCATAGAAATGTCCCCCTTGATTGAAAACAGAAGCTGACCATTAAAACAATCTTGTTGGGGGGAAGGGGGGGTGGGACCAATGGAAAGTCAGATGGGAAAGCAGCCGTGCATTTTATCAAGGGCTGTTGAGAAACCACACCCAACACTTTTTTATCAAAGGAATGGCAGTCATGTTGGACGGCTAATTACCTCCAGGTGTCTCTTCTAAATTTATATCCCTCGTGAGACAAAGGCTGAAGGAAGACTCTCTGGCTATAAAGTAAAAGAAGGATCCAGGTGGGAGAGCGGAGGATCAGAAATTCACAGACCTCTGGGTCTTGATTTCCAAACTGACTCCCCTACCGCCTAAGACAGAAAGGGAGAGGCCGACAGAAGATGGTCCGTCATTGGCAAGGTTACTCGCTACAATCGAAACAACCTGCTACCAGTTCTCAACTTGAGCTATTTTTGTTGCGTTTCATCCATTTTTTTTTCTTTTTTTAAGTCAGGGGAAAATTCAAGTCATGAAAATCAGAATAGTCTCATGACGGCTGCACATGGCTTGGCTTTTACTGTCTCTACTGGCCAAGGATTAATCTCAGTTCCAAAGCATGTCACAGGAAATATTAATAGTACAGTGTATTCGTTTATATTGTCATAGGGAGAGGACGGGGAGAAAGTGGCCTAGAATTATACTCATCATTGGGGAATCTATCCTCAGTGTTCATTGACGGAATCACGAAGTCTAAGAGAGGCCTAGAGGAGGCTGGAAATACCTTCTGTGGAACTCTCTGGGTCCCAGTGGCCCCTGTTTGCAACTGACACACACATCCTAACACTAGCTGGTTTCTGGAACACAAAGTGATAAATTCTTTGTGAATATCTGATAATGGCGATCATAAGACGTGTGAAATACAGATTTTTATATGAAACCACATCACACTTCATTTGTCTATCCTTCTGGGAGAACGAAAAAGACTCACTCTCCAAGCGCCTTGATTCCAAGGGCAAGGCGAAGTTTTCGCTCTGCTTGGGGTCTCGCTTCCCTTCTACCCACAGTTCTCTGCTACGGAGGTCCGTTGCGGCTGGTTCATCAGTCCTGCCTCTGCTTTTTCTCCCGGAGCAGACGTAGCTTCTAGCATTAGGAGGCAGCCAGGCTCTGTCGATAGATAGAACAGTAAAGGAGAAAGTAACAGCAACAACAGACCTTTGTGTCAACCCTGTCCTGAGCTGATGTGAGTGAAATATAAATATTGCGCAACGAGCTACCTAAAAAAAAAATCTTTACAATATCATGTTCTAATGTTACCAGGAGCTGAGTGAAGGCTTCTGTTGTATCCCAGCAGAAGTTAATAACTGCCCAGAAGCTGGAAAACCAACTTCAGAAACACTTAATGTTTAGATCCACTTAGTGGTTGGAAAAAACAACTTTTTTTTTTTAATGTTTAAGAGCTGCTCCAGAAAATGGAAACAGCAATTTCTTGTAAACAAACCTTTAATGTGAAGATATTTCTCAGTGGCGGAAAAACCTAACTTTATAAAGTCAGATTTCTGAGATCTTTTTTTTTTTTTCAGTTCCTCAGAGACCGGGAAAGTAACCGAATTCTGTCAGTCGATGCTTTGAATAAACAGATGCGATTGAGACATTTTCCACATCGCATGTCAACTGAGGATGTGGCTGATGAAGCACGTGCGAACTCCCAGTGCCTGTAAGTGAGAGAAGCACTCATCGGTTCGGAGGAAGAGTTAATACTCAGTTTGCGATGTGAGCTGTCCGATGAGGGACATTCGAGACAACTGTAGGTGTGACAAAAGCTGAATCTGGGTGCTTCTAGCTACCAAAATGGTGCTCGTTAACTCCGTGATGGAGTGCTACCCTTCTGCTGATGGGTTTAAAAGCTCTATTCTCCCACATCGTACCTTCGCTACCCAAGATGTCTTCAGAGTAGGGTACCACTTCAGTAAACCGTACCCCTAACCTCAGGGTTAGTTCCTTCTCTTTGCCAGATGGAAACGATTGAGCTGGATGCACTGAATGGCCATGAGAAAGAGTTTCCTGTGCGATCTATCACTACAAATCTACCGTTAGAAATGAGTGCCATTCCACTGTGCTAAAGGACTATTCTTGGAGAGTTGATAGTCTTAGAAATGCCTTCCTTCTTTTGCACCAGGAACGTATCATTCTACTAGCGTCTAAGCATTGCCAATCTCCAACATGCAACTTCAATGGTGTGTGTGTGTGCGTGTGTGTGTGCGTGCTCCCACTTGTGTGTACTCCCACATCTGTGAGTGTGTGAGCATGTAGGTAAGTCTATGAATGCCTAAGGTATACATCATGTGCCTTTCCTTAGTCTCTCCATCTTACATTTTTTGATATTTATTTATTTATTAAATTACTTTTTTATCTTTATTAAATTGGGTATTTCTTATTTACATTTCAAATGTTATTCCCTTTACCAGTTTCCAGG
Source organism: Rattus rattus (assembly GCF_011064425.1). Classification (NCBI taxonomy): domain Eukaryota; kingdom Metazoa; phylum Chordata; class Mammalia; order Rodentia; family Muridae; genus Rattus; species Rattus rattus. Next base: position 78,483,825 of record NC_046162.1, read on the forward strand.
CCAACATACCCCTAACCCCTCCCCTTCTCCTTCTATGTGGATGTTCCCCTCCCCATCCTCCCCCCATTACCGCCCTCCCCCAACAAACCTGTTCACTGGGAGTCCAGCCTTGGCAGGACCAAGGACTTCCCCTTCCACTGGTGCCCCTACTAGGCTATTCATTGCTACCTATGAATTTGGAGCCCAGGGTCAGTCCATATATAGTCTTTGGGTAGTGGCTTGGTCCCTGGAAGCTCTGGTTGGTTGACATTGTTGTTCTTATGGGGTCTCAGGCCCCTTCAAGCTCTTTCAGTCCTTTCTCTGATTCCTTCAACTAGGGTCCCGTTCTAGTTCAGTGGTTTGTTGCTGGCATTCTCCTATGTATTTGCCATACTTTGGCTCTGTCCCTCAGGAGATACATTTTAAGACAGGCTCTCTCAGAATTGAGGTGTATCAATTTGGTACACTGGCCAGCCAATGAGCTTGAGGAATCTGCCTATATCTCTCTCCAGGGCTGGAGTTCTAGGACCATCATCCTAGTCTTTTATGTGTGTCCAGGGGATCCGAACTCAGATACTCATGCTTGCACGGGACATGCATGACTGGAACATCTATCTTACTGACTCCTTGAACATGTTATTTTATCAACCTATGGCTTGCTTTCCATATCTATCCAAATGGTAAAGTAATACATGACTAATGGTATAAAAATATTGCAAGACGAATGTATTTGAGAAGCAGTAGCCTTTTGTTTAACGCAGAGTGGGAACATGAGAAAAAGGAAGATAATTCTTCCATGAATTTACTCACTCAGTTGATTTTAGACAGTAATTACGTTTAACTATCAAAGAAAATGTACCTTATCTGAAGAATGGGCCCATGGGAGAGTTAAGTAGAGGCGAGTCTCAAGTTCTGTAAGAAAATGGTACCCTATATAATTAACCTAAGCCATAACTTACCTTCTTGTATATGAACTTGCATGTTGTGTCATGACTCAAAATACATTGAGTATGACATAAAGTTGAGTAATGATATAAAAACACAGGTGGCATTAGAAAGATAGTTCAACAGTTAGCAACATGTACCACTCTGTGAGAGTACCTGAGCTCAATTCCTGACAACCCTATGTGGCAGCTCATAAGTGACTCTAATTTCTAGTCCAGGTGATCTGTTCCCCCATTTTGCCCTCCAATGATGCTGCCTGCACTTGTATGCAGAAACTCATGGTCAACACAGAAATAAACATAATAAAGATCAAGAAAATAAAAATAAAATCACGCATAGATGTGTATAATATAAAATGAAATAAACATTGGTTATCTTTTCTCTCTCTGATGGGCACAATCTGCTTGAAGATCTAGGATCCAGATGGTAACCACTGGATTTTAGTACCTAGGAGCATAAAACAGAACCAAAAAGTAGTATTACTATCAGGGTTTAGAAAGATTTGCAGAATCCACAGAGTGAAGCAGGTTCAAAATAAACCTACTCAATGTTCACAGGGAGATGTATTTTCAATGTCACCTTGTTCTGCATCCTTTGTAACTTTTGATCTCAAATTCTAGGGCAGAGAAATGGTACATTTGAAATAACCAAAAGTCAGAGGCGAGTGTGAAACCAGTGCTGTGAATCCCATCCCGTGTATAGGATTCCTAGGGCTCAATGTGGTTCTTTGCCAGTCAACCTGTAAATGCCAAAACCCAAAGGTACTCAAGGTTTTTATTTTTAAAGATTTTTATTTACTTTTAAAGACATTTATTTTATGCATATGAATACATTGTAGCTGTCTTCAGACACACCAGGGCATTGGATCCCATTGCAGGTGGTTAGAATGCACCATGTGGTTGCTGGGAATTGAACTCAGGACCTCTGGAAGAGCAGCCAGTGTTCTTAACCACGGAGTCATCTCTCCAGCCCTGATACTCAAGTCTTACATACAATTCTGCAGCATTTATACATAGTGCATGCATATCCTGGTACATACTTCAAACAATCTCCAGACCCTTCATAATACCTAACACATTGGAAACATTATATAAATAAATGTTGGCCTAAAGTGTTTGTGAAATGAAAAGAATGGCCTACATGTCTCAAAATACAGCTTTTGTTTCCAGAGGGTCTTTAGTCTGCAGTTGGTTGGACCTCAGGAAGCCAAACCAAAGGTTATAACGGGCCAACCATGATGTCTCACTTCACCTAGATACTGTTTGGCCTAGACCTGTTTCATAGAGAAGATGAAATGAAAGAATGAGAACTGATATTGAGTCTGCCTCAAAATCATTTCCTGGGCTCTTCCTCAGGATTCTTCATTCAAGAAGTCTGGCATGCGGTTGAATAATTCTCATGTTGATAGAATTCCCAGGTGAAGTTGTGATGCAGATTTGGGAACCCTGGTACCATGATAACCACTATAAATCTGAGAGCTAGCTTGTGTTCATTGGTTACTGGTCTTTCAAGCTGAAAGAATTGTCTTTAAGTTATATCAGAGCAAAGAAGATAACAGGGAGACTGTCGAGATGCTTCAGAGGTTGAATTGCGAGCAAGTTCAAAACTGTTCATACCTCTAGTTCTCGGGGATCGAATACCCTCTTCAGGCCTCCCGAGGAACCAGGAGCACAAGTTGGGCACAGGCATATATACAGGCTAAACATCCATACACATAAAAATAGAAATGAATAAATAAAAATAAATTGGAGAAAATTTGTTTCTGGTGAGGAAGCCAAAGGAACAAAAGAAAAAGGAATGAATGAGTGTATTGGATGTTGACATCATGTGTGTTGAGCCTTCGGGAGCTAAGGTTACAGCCGTGACCAATCCGTTGCCTGTTGTAGAAGCATCAAAACAAAAAATGGAATGTGTAAAGTCAGAAAAAAAGATGGTGATAGTAAGAGCTAGGCAGAAAAATAAGGAAAGAGAAGTAAGGAGTAAGTGTGCCATTTAAAGTACATGGTGAGTGAGAACATTCAGTAAGAACTAAAGAAGTGAGAAATTGTCTGAGGTATTCAGGTTGAACATTTCCCTATACAGGAGGCAGGAGTTTGCGTGGTGTGTTTATGAGACAAGAAGAAGGCATTGAAGTTGGAAGAACCCGAACAGGTCAGAGCACTTTGGGCATGCGGTCTCAGAAGTCTGAGAGAAAGGGTTGTGAGGGTCCAAGCAAGACACTGTTGCTCCTTTGAAGGTTGTTGTAAGAACACTGATTAGGTGGTTGTGATTCTTTTTGTTGTTCTTGTTCTTGTTAATAAAGAATAGCATCAGTAGAGTGCATAGCGTCAGATCAAACACCTATAAACCACCACCACCCCCCAAGGCTCAGTAACTATTACAAAAGAGTAGACAGAAAATTTTCAAGAATCAGAGGTAGAGAAGAAGACCAGAGTGAAACAGTATTTCTACAAGTGATGGGACCTCTGCATGTATGACATTGCAGCATCTATGGTTTCTTGCACATGAACAAGTCAATCAATATTCCAGGACGTGGGGTCCTGGGAGCTCTAGTTCCAACACCCAGATGAGGAGCTTTTAGCATTTGAAGGCTGCTTGGGTAGGAATAGTCAGTTTTCTTCAAGGGTGTGGCCCCTGGTAGATTGACCATGCTCCAGTGAATGGCCACACACTCATGAGTACATGAGCAGTGTAAGTTGGACTTGGTGAGTTATTAAGAGAAAAACGAAAAGGACAAGAAGTTGGGAGGGGTGAAGGAATAGAGGGTGAATCTGGGAGGAGAGAGTGGGAGAATTGGAGTAAAGGTGGTGAAAACACATTGTGTGGAATTCTCAAAGAATTGCTACAAGTGTTAATTTAAAAAAGAAAAAAGAATCTTGACTTTTAATTTGAGAGCAAAGTCCAAAGAGAATGCCAGAGTCTCATTCAAGTGTTGAATGAAGTCTATAATGGTTACCATTGCCAATCTGACAGGATCTAAATCACTGAGGAGACACAACTCAAGGTATTTCTAGACTGGGTTACTTGAGATAGGAATGACTTATGGTAAATGTTGATGGCACTATCCATAGTTTATGGTGCTGGACTACATACAAAGAGAAAGTGAACTGAGAAACAGCTTTCATTGCTCTCTGCTTCACTGCAAATACCCTGACACCAGCACCTCAAGTTCCCACTGCTGTGCCTTCCCACCGTGATAGACTGCAATCTCAAAATGTAAATAAGGACAAATCTTCCATAAGGAACTTTGTCAGGTTTTGATACAGAAACAAGAAGAGTAATTCACACATAGTTTCTATGTAGATCTGCTGGATTGAAGACACACTCTTGGGCTAGGAGATATGAATAAATTAAATCTTGAGAGTTTTGAGAGTAAAGAATCCAAGTCAGTGGAGATAATAGAGGCTTGGATGATGATGATGATGATGATGATGATGATGATGATGATGATGATGATGATGATGATATGACAGTTTTGACCTATAATTTAGGAAAAGGTTGCCGGCATGCAACAGCCAAGCACAGAACCAGCAGCCTACATGGACTGGTTATACAGGGATATAATAGAAACAAGGGAATTAAGGACCATCCCAATATATTCCAAAGTATGCTGTTCCCTGGGATGCCTTGATGCAAACACAGCCTGCTACAAGTAGAGGAGTAGTAAGCATAAACTAAGTATCTCAACGTTAAAGAAGAAAACATGAAGGTTGTATAGGTGGTCTTTACTTGCTTAAGGTCACACCATGATTAATTGTCTAAGTCAAAACAAAACCACTCCTTGCCTAGAAGCCTGTGATTTCTCTGTGGAGTCATCAGTGGTGTTCCCTATGAAGTGAACTAGACCCAGAGGTAGAAGCACAAACAGGCTCTCCCATTGCTCTTCTGAGCCTATCTTCATTCCTCTTGCCCCACCTGTTCAAACTCTATCCAGGGGTCACAAGCCTTGTTAGATTGATAAAGCCAGCTGACATGTTTGGCTTGGCTCTTGAAGTATTAAAAAAAACCACCATCCCCATTTGGATGTCTTTCAGCTGGGTTTGTACACTCCAGTTGAAGCAAAGCAACACACCCCTCCCTTGGGCTCAGGGTAGCATATTTGGCTCTCACCTGCCCAGCCCCAAAAGCCATTGGAATTTTCAGTTAGAGAGTCACGTCAAGGATCCGATAGGAGCTCAACAATAAAAAGAAAATACCTGTGGTAGGAAGAAGATCATAGGCTCAGGAATATCAACAACACCCAACCATATCACTTAACATCGACGTTATTTGAACAAAGTTGACCTCTATTTCCCTGTCTCTTAAATGTCCACAGTAGTATCCACGTTGAACTACTGTCTCTCAGAATGTATACAGTTGGACAGACCCTGTTAGACAGCAGGGACCAGCACTGCTTCTTTTTAGCAGAAGGCCAGACCATGTCTCTCAGGACCACTCAGCTCAGTATCTGTAACGTGATAGCAGCCCATAAAAATGCAGACATGAGTCATAGTGGTAAATAACGTCCTAATAAAACTGCATTTAGAAATACATGAATGGGGTATAATTGTCATGAGGCCTTAACTGTAAGGCCCAGTTAGAAAGTGACACGGGTTGAATGGCCGTATCTTTGTCACATTTATATCCTGAAGTTCGGCAGTGTTTAGAGTGGAGGGACATCAGCGAGAGATCGGGTTCTGAGGAAAAAGTACACCAGAATGTAATCAGTGCCTTGTAAGAAAGAACCTGAGAGAGATCGTAGCCCAGTGGTCCTCAACCTCCCTAATGTTGTGACCTTTTACTACAGTTCCTCCTGTTTCGGTGACCCCAGTTGTAAAGTTATTTTTGTTGCTACTTCAATGCTCTAATTTTGCTAGCATTACAAATGATAATGTGAATATCTAATAGGCAAGATATCTGATGTGTGGCCCCTGTGAAAAGATGAAAAATGCCCCAAAGATGTTGGGAACCACAGGTTGAGACCCACTGTCTTAACCCCTTTTGTCAAATGAGGACACAGTGACAAGTGTGTGCAGTGGGGATGCTGGCCCGAACCAGGAAGACTCTGGGTATCTTGATCGGGACTTTTCAACGTCTACAAACCCTAAGAAAACAATATGATTTGATGTGTTTATGTGTTATTGATTGGTTGATTGATCTTGTGAGGCAGACGAACAGGTGTGTTCAAGTGGAGGCCACATGTCAAGTGTCAGGTAAGTTCCTTAGTCTTTCCCAACATTGTTATCTGTTTTGGAACTCACCACCCTCTTTTTTTGGAAGTGATTCCACACATAACTTTTGAGAGAGAGTCTCACTGGTTCTGGAGCTGTTTGAACTGAACTGGCTAGCCCACAAGCTCTTAGGGTCATCTTACCTATACCACCCCAGTGCTCAGATTGCAAAATGCATCCCACCTGGTATTTCACATGGCTACTGGGTCTCCAAAGCTAGGTCCTCATGTTGTACAACAAGAATTTTACTAAGTCATCTCCCAAGCCCAGAATCTGTCTTGTCTTTATGCCCGTATGCATGTGGTATTACTATAGAAATTTGAGATGACCAAGATCTAAAACATTTGAATGCTGTTCCCAAACTGGGCCACTGCCCATTATACTCCGTCACTTTCCTCAATGCCTGCCTATCCCCTCCGTCACAGAACACACAGTTTCACATAAGTGACCTGCACTCAGCATTGTTTTAATGGACCCCCCCCCCATCAGCCAAAAGGAAAAAGGAAAAACCTTCAGTGGCCTCACTTAATATAAGACAGGTCTTCTGAGAATTCTTTTCCTGGGAAGCAGAGCGTCCCAGGAGACATGGCATTCTTGGACTTGCGTCAAGTAAGTGTAAATTGAACAGTGTTCATCTTTCAACCCCTGGAATCTCAGAGAACCAACAACTTCCAAGAGGTTCGAGAACTCCTAAGTGAAGCCCGCATCATGACTCAGTCCCGACCCCTGGGAGGGCAGGAAGCCTTCTGCCCTTGGCACTAAGGGCAACTCTGCCACCACATTTCCCATCCTTGGATTTAATTGGAGTTTTGATTTGCAGGCCATGAGGGAGATGCTGCTGGGCAGTTCCCACTGAGCTATTTTTAGAGCTTGGCATTTGAGTGGGAGAGAGAGTTAGCCAGCAGTACCACTGCCCACCGCCGAGCTGGTCCCTACGTAAGCCCCGTAGTAAACTTAGGTCGTTTCCTTGTGATTCGCCAGAATGAGGAAGCCCCAGAAACTCTGAAGACAGCAGACACAGAGGCTGTTAATTGATGCCTTCATCTTCCTCAAGACGTGACATTTTCCTTTCTTCCCACTCACTTTCATCTCCGGTGCTCTGAAACCAAATTTCAAAACAATGTACGTAAATGACACAGAAGCTAAGTTTCCGGATCAAAAGACAGAACTCTGAAGGAGATCGGAACTACCGAAGCTCGTGATGCTTCACTGCGTCTTTAATTTTTTACCTAGAGGTTAGCAGTTTATTTCTAACTCGTGCTGTAAAAGCCAAACTCGGCAAATGCCATTCTTTGACCTCGCCATGCTCACATCCTTGAGGGTCCATAGTCCTAGCAGAGGATTCTGAGTACAGAGGGTTATGAGAGGACACTTCCTCTCTTAGTTGTCGTTGTACTATGACACTGGTCATGGAAGGCACAGTCAAATGCCTTTCTCCAGGGCTGCCTTCCTCAGTGTGCATCCTGGAAAGCTGCCCAGAGCCTTGAACCTCAGAAGGTAAAATAGCAGAGATCAACTTAAAGCTAAGAAAGGTTAATGTAGCCTCTCTTCTGTCCATGGTCAGTGGGTTTCATTTCCTTCAGGTGAAGAGATGTGGAGGTGAGGCATCATAGCGAGAAGTCTCTGGCAAAACAAAGCCTCTTAGATTATGATACCCAGGAAGGAAATAAACAAACAAAGAAATAAATAGATAAAATGCAGGCTCCTAGCTGCTGATGTGTCCAGTGAGAACATACCTCACTTCCTCCCGTCTGGTCCTGCCTCCTAAAGGTCCCATGGTTTCCAAGTAAGACCATCATCGGCTGTTCCCAAGGCTATGAAAAGACAGACTTCTGGAGGGACAGACAACAAGCCATCATTATAGCCTTTATCAAAGCAAGATCCCCATTTTGATGATTCATGTGCTTCTTGTAGGGTGGGGGGGGCTCATCTTTAGTCTCTCTCTCTCCCTCCCCTTCCCCTCCCCATACCCCTTCCCCTTTCTCTCTCTCTATCTCTCTTTTTTTCTTTATTAACTTGAGTATTTCTTATTTACATTTCGATTGTTATTCCCTTTCCCGGTTTCCCGGCCAACATCCTCCTAACCCCTCCCCCTCCCCTTCTATATGGGTGTTCCCCTCCCCATCCACCCCCATTACTGCCCTCCCCTCAACAATCAAAAACGTCCCCCTTTCTCTTTGTGTTTGTGTGAGAGTGTGTGAGTGTGTGTGTGAGTGTGTGTGAGTGTGTGTGTGTGAATGTGTGTGAATGTGTGTGTGTGTGTGTGTGTGAGTTTGTGTGAGTGTGACTGTGTGTGTGAGTGTGTGTGTGTGTGTGTGTGTGAGTGTGTGTGTGTGTGTGTGTGTGTGTGTGTGTGTGTGTGAGTTTGTGTGTGTGTGAGTCGTGTGTGTGTGTGTGTGTGTGTGTGTGTGTGTGTGTGTGTGTGTGTGTGTGTGTGTGTGTGTGTGTGTGTGAGTGTGTGTGTGTGTGAGTGTGTGTGTGTGTGAGTGTGTGTGATGTGTGTGAGTGTGAGTGTGAGTGTGTGTATGAGTGTGTGTGAATGTGTGAGTGTGTGAGAGTTTGTGTGTGAGTGTGAGTGTATTATGTGTGTATGTGTGTGTGTGTGTGTGTCCCTTTGCACTTCATATTGAGCTCTTCTCATCCATGTTTCCATTGGTACTGAAAACAAATAAGAGTGGGCTTCAGGAGTCTTCTAGTGAGTGGGTAAAGCACAGGGACATGAGCTAGCATCCCCAGAATCCACATAAAAGCCAGGTATGGTGGTGCATATCTGTGACCGTGGGACTTGGGGGCAGAGACAGTTGGATCCCAGGCATTTGCTGTATCAGTCTCAATGGATTGGTGAGCTTTGGGATCATGGAGAGGCCCTGTCTCTAAAACTCAGGGTGGAGAAAAGTGAACAAAGGACATCTTCATATCAACCTCTGGGTTCTGTGCACAGCCACAGTTACACATCACACAGTACGCATTCTGGGTATGTGCCACACACAATTAATAAGTAATTCAAAAGTGCAGATGACAATTCTTAAGGCAAGGAAAGGAAGATGATCCTCCTTGAGGACCCCATGCTGTCTACCTATCCTTTGCCTTCTGTGACAATGCTAGAATTCACCTGCCTGGGGAATGAGCACCGATAGGGAGAGAGGAGCTAGGACTGGGGAAAGTGTCCTCTCAGGTCCTGTGACGGAGGTCTGCTACTGTGGTGTTCTCTCCTGGGATGTACTTTGGGCTTGGGGGCTCTGTGCTCAAAAATACATTTGTAAGACAATTCCTGAGTGAATGGGTTCTGTCCTCTTCTCTCCCACGTGTGAGGACCCAGAACACATCTTACTTTGGTTTCTGTGTCTTGTACTCCATGAGGACAGAGGAAAGAAAAAGACCCCAGCAGACCAGATGCCAATGCTCTGGTCTTATGTTTTCCAGCCTCAGGAGCTATGAGAAATAATTTCTGTTCTTAAAAAACAAATCACCCAATCTTAGGAGGTATCCTGTTACAGCAACCTAAAACAGTCCAAGACAGTCAATAACAGGCTCCCAGGGGGGCTGAGCTGCCTTCTCTAACTTGACCCGCAGCCAGTACTGACCGCCATGGTAAGGAAGCTGGAGGCAGAGCCGTACAGCATAACTTGGAAGCAGTCATGCTTTTCTGAGCCCCACCAAGCTCTCCTCGTGACCTCTTACAAGCTCTCAGAAAACCACACCGAGACCAACACAAAGCAAATCAGAAGGGAAAACCTAGCTGGCTGCCATGTTTGGCCTCATATCACCCCAGATACTTTTCCAATGAATCAACTGGAGTGACTGGTCAAAAACCTACTTTACCTTCATAAATGTCACTTTCTGCCATGCTCATAGTAAACCCTGGATTCTTGGGGACTGGGTTAATTGATTATTGAATAAATGCTCACCCAGCAAGCATGAGGACGTAAATTAAACTCCCAGAACCCATTTTGTTGTTGTTGTTGGTGGTGGTGGTGGTGGTGGTGGTGGTGGTGTTCTTGTTGTTGTTGTTGGTGGTGGTGGTGGTGTTGTTGTTGTTGATTGGTTGGTTGGTTTCGTTTCGTTCTGTTTTAAGCCAAGTGTGATGTGCACTGATAATCCCAGAGCTAAAGGAGCAGAGACAAACAGTTCCCTGTGAGCTCATTGACCTGCCAGCCTGGACTTCATAGGTTCACAGACCATGAAAATCTCTGTCCTAAAGGAAATAAACTGTTTCTGAGGGCAATGCCTGAAGCTGTCCCCTGACATACATGAACATGAATCTTCACACTTACGTGCAACCATATGCATACACGCGCACATATATGTGTATACACGCACACATGTGCATACACACACTTGCATGTACTCAACCACATACAAAATGCTAGGACGCTTGCTCTCCTTCTTCTCTTTGAATTTCTCTCCTAGCTGCACCTCAGTGCTTCTCAACCTCTGTAATGCTGACCCCCTCATATGACCCCCCCAACCAAAAAATTGTTTTCTTTGCTACTGTATGAATTGTCTCCTTGGGGGGAGGGGAGAGGGAGGGAGAGAGGGAGGGAGGGAGGGAGGGAGAAAGAAATGTGTTTTCTGGTGAACGACACAGCAACAACCTCTGTGAGCGTCCTTAACCCCCAAGGGGTCACTACCCACAGGTTGAGAACCACTGCTTTATCTTCTAATTGTTCCCTTTCTGTTTGTTTGTTGAGTTCAACACACTCCTTCCTGTCATGGGGAACACAGCACAAGACATTCTCCATGGATCTTTCTTGGCTGTGCCTGTTGGGTTTTAGACTCAGAAGAAGGGTCTGGGGTACATATTTAACACACCAAAACAGTCCTGGCCTCCAGTTCTCCCAGAATCCCTTAGTCCTTACCTAGCATACCTCACCCTCTACCCTGAACTTCCAGGTCCAGGGGCTGTGACTCCATCCCCCAGATGCTTTGCCCTACATAATCCAGACAGTTTGGTCTCTAGTCCCTTTCTTCTCTCTTCCTCTCCTTTCCTTCTCTCTGCATGTGTGCTTTCTCTCTTTCTCTCCCTTCTCCCCTGTCTCTCTCCCTGTCTCTCCTCCTTCCTTGGGCCCAGCGAACTCACCTGCCCAGTCAGTAGTTTCCCAATAAACTTGTTATTATGTACTCTCTAATCTTGCATGAATTGCCTTAAATAGGCTCATTTTGGCCAAAAAGAAATAACTCCTTCAGACCCTTCCCAGACATAAAAACTGAAAGCCTACCTCACCCCCTCTACTTATTTATCCTGTTCTGCTTTTCTTCCCTGCACTATTCAAATCATTTTACATACCCCCCCCATTTCCTACCCACCCCTAGGGCTACAGTTGAAGTGTTAGTCTTTGTTATTTCAGGAATGTCTTGAAAAGAGTTGACACACAATAGATGCTCGATGAATATTCATAGGTTTGGGAAAGCAGAAGACGCGTTTAATTAGAGATGAAGAGATTGTGTTCCTCTTTGGCACTCTTTCATCATACTTTTTCTGTAGCAGCATTCTAAAATCAAATGATTGTCAGTCGCGATGGGTGGACTAGTTTAAGCATACTGATAATGGAATTATACAAATGTTTTGATTCTACTTAATAAGTTTGCAGCTGACATTAACTCCCTTGGTACCATCCATCCTCTGGAACCCTAACCTCACCGTGATCCCACGATTCAGCTGTTACCTGTGACCAAGCAGAGAACACCCTAAGTCGTCTGCCCATCCCTCTTAACCGTTGTTTGTTTTAAAGGATGGTACTCGGTGAGCACTCATAGTGACCATCTGGGCTAGAGCCTCTGCGAGGTAAATATACTACTTAAAGAAGATGTCACATGACGACCATCTGCTCGCTAACCAAAGGAAAAGGGGATCAGAGGGAAGTAAAGGGTAAGCCATCAAAAAGTTATCTTTCAGTGTGGTGGAAGGAAACTTGCCCCCCTCATTCCACTTGGGAAACAATAAAGGAAAAATCTGGAAAATCAACGTGAAGCACACACTTGCTCTTTGCACTACCAATACCACATAAAGAGAAGAGTAATTATGTATTCAAATATCACTGCTGGGAAATGCTCAGTGTGACCCAGAGTTCAATACTCAAGCGTATTGGTTCCAGAGGAGATTGTCTTTCATGGTGGGATGCCCTTTTTCCTCCAGTGCTTTGATTCCAACGGAAATCAGATACGACCTCTATTTCTTGGAATGAGGTCTAATAAGGGCGTATTCTTGATTATGAAACTACCACAATCAGCACTTTCTCTCTTGCTCATAAGAAACCACATAAAATGGATCAACAGGAACCTGTAAGTATGTCCCCAGCTAATCACTTGTCCAGCAGTACATACATAGGTTGAAGTGAGTTTCTAAAGAGAAGAATTTGGCCAAGATGTAAGGAAATGATGTCAGCACCATGTTGGTTCTACTTTCTGTTGCCTCCCCAACATCTGGACAGACAGATGGATGCAGACATCTCGCCTGCCTTTGCAACTGCTTTTTCATCCTGGTCCAGAACCATCCACTCTTCTCTAGGGAAATGGATATAAATATCAAAGTCAAGTCAATATTCTCACACCTGGACTCTGATGGCCCGGCTACTCAATCTATGCTCCTACACCTGTGTTCTTATAACTATTAAGCTTACCAATAAAAGATGTATTCTAAGGAGGTGATATGGGTTTCTTTGGAATTTCTGTCCTCTCTCTAACTCACAGAACGCCCACCCATTTCCTACTTCCAGATCATGGACTAAATATTTGCTCCGAATAATGTTTTGTTTGTCTCTCTGAATGAACAACCCATTCCAGACTTATATCATAAAACTAGGGTTCTACTATGTCGCTTGCAATTCTTGATCCCTGTACTGGCTAGTTTTGTGTGTCACCTTGACACAAGCTGGAGTTATCACAGAGAAAGGATCCACAGTTGAGGAAATGCCTCCATGAGACCCAGCTGTAAGGCATTTTCTCAACTAGTGATCAAGGGAGGAGGGCCCAGTCCATTGTGGGTGGTGCCGTCCCTGGGCTGGTGGCCCTGGGTTCTATAAGAGAGCAAGCTGAGCAAGCCAGGGGAAGCAAGCCAGTAAGAAACATCCCTCCATGGCCTCTGCATCAGCTCCTGCTTCCTGACCTGCTTGAGTTCCAGTCCTGACTTCCCTTGGTGATGAACAGCAATGTGGAAGTGTGAGCTGAGTAAACCCTTTCCTCCCCTTTCCTCATGATGTTTGTGCAGGAATAGAAACCCTGACTAAGACAATCCCTTTGAGTGTGGTAAGAGCCTTACCACAGATCAGGTGTCCTCCATTAACCCCTGCTGTGCACAGCAGAAGTGGCCACACAGTTAAATTTCTGATGTCATTACAGCGTCTTCATTTGAATAACTTGTCCATGAAGGCTAGACCTTTGGGCATTCTATTGCCACACTCAACATCCCCCAGATTTCCTCAGCCTATCATATCTACCTCTTCTTAATAACTGTTTCTAAACCTGCCCTCAACTTTGAGAGTCTCCCATCAGCCTTTTGGCTCTGAAATCCAAGCATGTATTATCCCCTATCCCCTTTGCTCTGCAGGAATTTAGTCTACTTGAATTAAGAAAATTCACCTTGGGCATTAGAGTGCCAATTGAGAGAGTCAAAAATTGTTCCTGGTTTTATTGCTTGTAACAGCGTGGTTGAAAACCAGAGTTTCTCTCCCTACTAAGTGTAATTGTACAGCAAAAGAGTGATCTGTTCACTGGTGGGTCAGAGTTAGATTTCAACTTCTTCTATCTTATTACTAGAAAATGTGACTTTTGAGCATTTTCTTCTCTCAAGCGTGTTTATGTAAGGGGATTTTTCTCCATTATGTAAAATAAAAAAAAAATGACCATTGGGAAGTGGTAACATAAATCCATCACTTTGTAAACTTTTCCAATTACCTCTATTCGATTCTGACTTTTTGCCCAGATACAAAAGGCCAGGGTTTTTTTCCTACTATATTTATAAAGCAAATGTCTTTCATTAAAAATAGCGCACCCCAAAAACTGTGGTGTTTATTTCTCCTCCTCCTCTTCCTCTTCTTCCTCCTCTCCCTCCTCTTCCTCTTCCTTTTTCTTTGCCTACCCATATTTTACTGCCCTTATATCTTCAAAAGCTTCTCCTCAACCAACATGTTATCTATTTCTTTTAACACAAGCTTTCTAGAAATAAAACAGCCAGTCAGTCTATCACTGAATATGTGGATAATATTTTTTTATTCCACTGATACATACAATCAGGACACATATTTTTGTTGATATTCTTAAAGTCAGTTCAGAGTTGTAGATGAAGCCACATTCTGTCAGCGCTTCCCCCACCCAGAAAAAAAACCCTGGAAAATGTAACCAAATCTCAAGCAGCTGTAGGAAGTTGGAGTCTATGGTCTATTTGTACTCAGCGGGAGAATTTACAGGAGGTAAGGGGATGGTTTCCACATGAAAAAGTTACAAAGAATTTAACCTATAATGAAAATTCTTGATAATCTCCAGGAGTGAAAGATACTTGGGTGATGGACTTGGGGCTTTTCATGAGTTCAAAGAATCTGCTTTTTTCCTATAAATGCGAGGCAGGAATAAGAGCAGTCTGGGTGTCCACTGTTACGTCTGAGAGCCAACCAAAGTTCAGACTTCATCTTTAAGTCATTACATGGTGACTGTGGCTGTGTTTTAAGACCCTGGATTAGGCTGCCCACACTTAGGATTCTAAAGGTCATTAAAACCTGAACCCCCTTCACTCATTTCTCACCCCCTGCTCCAAGACAGAAACTCTAATGTACAAAAACAGTCCAGTGTTCTGTGTGAAGGTCATGAACGCTTTGATGTGTTCACAAAGAACCCCTGGACAGCATTACATACACATTTGTGTAGATTGAACATAAAGCTCTTCTTTTCTATGATGTTCTGCCGTGTTCCACAGAGGGCCAACGATTTCTGCCTCAGTAGCACTTCACATCTGTAACCAGGGGCCTCTAAATTCCCCTTCTATGACCCTCCCTTTCTGGAACCCAGATTCATACATAGGCCCCTACTCTTGAAGGTGGCCTGGACCCATAACTAACTTTGAATGTCTTGAATTTGGTAAACACGATCCTACTTGTTTTTTTGAGATAAGCTATAAAGACACTCACGTCTGACTGGATAGCACTCAGAAGCTAACCAACTCCTATGTTGCAAGCTGCCTTCCTAGAAGACACGTATTGGGGAACTTGACTGGAGGCCTTGCCAAAAGCTTCTTTGCACCCTCAGGAGAAATCCTTAGATAGAGGGACCCACCAGGGCCATGCTCAGAAATGATAAACAAAGAAACAGATATTTAATAAGCACTTATTTTAAGCACCTAAGTGTTATAATAATTTGTTAGGAAGCAATAGATACTAAATATAGTTCCATTCATGAAACACTAGGTTCATGAGTTGTCGGGAAAAATAAATAAATCTAGTCCTAGGAAGAATGAGTAACTCAACAGATGTTTATAAACAAACAGCCAAATATTTTGCATGCTTAATATCTCCCTCCTGCTGACATTATCTTTCAAATGATGCTCTTTGTGCTTCAAACATCACTTTATAACTTTGATTCAGGTTTAGAAGGTTTTGGGGTATCAAGCAAGTTCAGGTAGAATTAACTCAGAGAGTATCATTTCCACGACCATGCGAAAATTAGAAATTGTGATTTTGAAGATGTCTGGAGATTTAAGATTTAGTGCCATAACGTAGATGCTTCTGTTGGTTTTCTAGAAGTCTGGGTGGCAGATACTAAGTACTTCTAATTTAAGGAAGATAGTACATATTTGCAAGAGAGATTGGAAAGAAGGGTTGAACATAAACCAGAAATAGTTGTTTCATGGTCTTGCTTTTCTTTCTTGCTCTTAAACATATCAGTTCCCACCCAATTATCTTAATTTTCACTTGACCTAACCATGGTTCTCACTGAATACTCATCTCCAGGGAACTAATTAATTGATCTTAATTTTAACTTATGTTTCCCGTAGCTGTTTTTTTTTTTCTATGAGAAAGAAAGATGTCTTTGGACAGAAAAATGTGATGCCTTGGTGGACTGGTAGATAAAATACAAACATTTTAATTGTGAGATATGTTTTCATAACCCTAATCCTTTCCTTGCCTTTAAAGATGTCAGTGACTCCCTTAAACATTCTAAGAATGGAGAAGACGACTCTATCTAGACTTTAGTTTCTTCGGTTTTTTTTTTTCATCATAATGTCAGTCTTCTGTAGCCGACTTGGGCATTGCCAAACTGCACAATCGATGAAGGGCATCAGTCACCTCTCTCGAAGTTCTGGTCCTGACGTCACCCTTGGGACATCATCACTTCCTTAAACCACTGAGTCCTGAACACTGAGAGTGTGCTCTGTTCTCATGCATTCCAGCTGTCCTTCACCATAAATATCGCTCTCTGGCCTAAGGAGATTGTTCAGTAGATGGGTCTCTTGCTGTGCAAGTGAGAGGACCAGAGTTTGAATCCCCAGCACCCATGAAAATGTCAGGTGGGTATGGTAATCCACTTGCAATCCCGTGCCTGGAAGGCAGAAATAGAGGGTTCTATAGAGCTTGCTGGTTGGTGGAAACAGACTAGTTCTAGGTTCAAGTGAGAGAGCTTGCTTCAATACAGAAGATAGAAATAGAAGATATCAAGGCCAATCTCTGATCTCTGTAACAGTCCACACACATGATCCCACATGATGTAGGAAATTATAGACACATGCGTACATGGCACATGTACAAACACATGCCCAAAAAATGTCCTCAAATTATCCAGATATTCTAGATCTTGTTCTGATGCTCTTCCGGATTGAAGATTGAAGTATGCTGCTCTGCTGTGGAAGGTTCCACTATATGTGTGGCACTTTTGAAAAAACTTGCCCTTCGGCCCAGATTTCCATGGATGGAGGTATCTTTCATTTCCTTCTTGTATCATAACATGATTTTCAGATCAAACATTACCATTCCAGCATTCATGCTTCTACCAATAAAAACATTCTTACTAAATCCTTGCCTTCAGTTTATACCCATCCTGAAGGACGCACTTTCCATTTTTACTTTCTTGCTGCTAAAAAATAAAGTTTAACTGGGTTTTTTTTTTTCTGAAAATGAAAATGAAACTTCACCAGCATTGAAGAGACTCTGTATTTCTATCTGCCACTTCTTTTTTAAATAATTTTTTTTGGATTCTAGAGCCTCATTCAAATGATGATTAAGTTACTGTCTGCAGGTCTAATCAGCAGAATTTAGTTTTCAAGGTGTTTATGGCTACCAAGAAATATCTAAGAAACACACACACACGATTACAAAATCTGTAACTAAACAAGACCATAAAGTGATTGAATTATTTGAATTATGCATATACTGAACCAAGCTCAAAGTGCCTGTTTCTCTGCCTGCCTGCTTCAGTAGCATCAGTGGCTCATCAGACTCAGGATTTGTTCTGTGGAAGCATCTTTCTTTACTCCTAGTTCTCAACTAGCCTTGCCATGAGCTAGCAAGCCAGTTACAGACAACAGAATATCTCAAATTCTGAATCTACTTCTCAGGAACTCCAAAGAATAATATAATTTAGAAAAAATATATATCAACTTTCAGGTATATTTGTCATAACTTGATTTTACTGAGGGTTATGCTTGTCAGATATAACAAAGACATGAAGACTAGATTATGACCGCTTAACTCTGTTCCAAAAACTTACTCCTCCTCTGTGCTATATAAGTGAACTCTATTTGAAAACAAACACCATTTGAATCTTCAACAAGCCTTTGTATATTTGGTAGAACCTGAAAACTCCATGTTGAATAAGAATCCTGGGAAACAATCCTAATTACACTAAAGGTGGAAAATGGTGATGTTGCTTAAAACAGATCTCTGGTAAAGCAAAAATAAAAGGCTTAAAAGGCAACCAGTGACAAGCAAGAGTTAAAATTGTTAATTTTAATTATTATGCATTATACACATGGACTAGTTTGTATTGATCCCCCAAATTGTTTTTGAACTTCCTTTTTTTCCTTTTGCTAAAAAGGCAGAAAAAGAAAGAAAAAAAATTGTTTTCTCCATTAAAAGATTTTAAGATCTAAATGATACATTTTCTCTAAATGTCCAGAAACCTTAGGCTTACTTTAGAGGTTAGAAAATATACCTCTGACTGCCCTCCACATCAATAAAGCACAGCATCACTTTGTGAAAGGGACACAGATGTGCGTGTGCACCTGCTAGTGTGTGCCTCATGAATGTATATTACCACACATGTACATGTACGTACATGTGAAAGTGTCTGTGTGTGAGAGAGAGTGCATTACAGAATTCTTCCTGAGAAGAAAATGGAAAATTACTAGCCTTCATGGAAACTAAAAATAAAAACTTAATATGGAAGGACTTTTTTTTATAAACAGAAACATCTTACTATATGTAGTTCTACTCCAAGAGTTTATACCACACAGATTCCTGAGCCTTGTTGAAGAACACATGTCTCTAGCAATATGAGAATTCTACTATGGCAGAAATGAGACATCCATTACTTCTGTCTTCTTTGCCAAGTCCTGTGACATTTGATGATATTGTGAATGTCCTGGAAATAGTAAGCTATCTCATGCATATTCACACTGGAAAATGTACTCACAAATATTCCAGCCTGTTGTTCCCATCTGTGTGTCTGTTCCTCTGACATAAGTGTCATTGTGTCCATTTTAATTTTTTGTGAAGACTGTATTTTGATTTTAATTTGTGTGTGTGAGTGCCCCTAAGTGTATTGCGTGCATGCATGCAAGCCTGTGCGTGTGCGTGCATGCATGTGTGTGTGTGTGTGTGTGTGTGTGTGTTAGTGCAATGCCTAAAGAGCCCTGAAGAGGATGTTGTATCCCCTGTAGCTAGAGTTAGAGGTAGCTGTGTGTTGTCCAACATGAGTGCAATCTGACCTTGATTCTTCTACAAGAGCAGAGCATACTTCTAACTCCTGAATTATCTCTCCAGCCTCCACTGCCCTCATTTGACTGAAGCTCCACAAAGGAGCAAAATGATTTTTCCATTTTAGTTGCAAAGCATTAAAAACAAAAAAACACAACGACCAGTGCTCTGGGTTGAAACCACGGTTGTGCTGATGACTAAGTGTGTTACGCAGGCCAGGACTGTGTTCGTGCCTCTGTTTCTCTGAAGGATGAGTGAGTAACTATATAAACTGTCAAGCTGACAGAACGTAGGATCACCTGAGTCATCTACTCCTGAGGATGCCTATGGAGCTTCCTCTTGCTTACATTAATTGATGTGGAAAGACTCAACTGTGGGTGGGACCGTCATCTAGGTAGGGGGTGCATTCATCGTTCTCCACTTCTTAATCATGGTTGTGACACAACCAACTGCTTCAACTTCCTGCTGCCTTGACTCCCTCCTGCTATGCTGGAATGGAACCCTGAACTGTCAGCTCGAATAAACTCTCTGAGTCTCCTTTGAATTGTTTTTGTTGGGCTACTTCAGGATAGAACAAAGAAAGGAAATGCCTAGTAAGGGCAATCAGTGGAAGGGGAAGACCTTGGTCCTGCCAAGGCTGGACCCCCAGTGAACGGGATTCTTGGGGGGAGGGTAGTAATAGGGGGAGGATGGGGAAGGGAACACCCATTTAGAAGGGGGAAGGGGTTAGGGGGATGTTGGCCAGGAAACCAGGAAAGGGAATAACATTTGAAATGTAAATAAGAAATATCCAATTTAATAAAGATGGGGAAAAAATGGGAAAAGAAAAAAAAGAGTACTTTACAGCATTAGTATGAGTACGAAGCGAGTTAAGGAACGTAAACGCAGAAGACAGCGATAAAGGCTGCCACAAACTAATGTCTAATAAAGCAATACCCTCGCTATTGTTGCTGCTGTTATTGTTATTGTTGTTATCATCATTATCAATTAGTGTAAGCACTAGATATTTTGATTCATACTCCTACATCCCTCATATATGTGAGGTGATACATACGGTGTAGGTTAGCACCGCAGGACGGGAAGATATTTGTTTTCAGAGTAAAAAGTCGTGGGTGGTACCCATTTAACAAAAGATGCATAAAATATCTCTTATACACGGATAGATGTTGCAGACAGGATAGCAAGAAAGACAGGCCTAAAGTCTCCCATTAGTGAGCTGATGCTCTTACAGTCTATAAGAAACTTGCTTGTTGAACCTATTCAGAGAGAACAATGGTTAAAGCTTTGGCATTTTATGACATCGCTCTTCAACACAGACATCAAATGTGTGGTTGGAGGGTGATTTGGGTGTGCTGAGGGTCTTGCCCGTAAATCTCCAAAGTACTTAAAGGAAATGCAAGCACAGAACAAGGCCAGTGGTACAGCAGCTATTTCTTGGCGATACCAATTTCTCAAAGCTCATTTCTCCAACTGCCAACTTGCTCGTTGAGCCAGCTAAAACTTGCAGTGAGAAAAATGTGGTCCTCTCAAGAGGTACGGTCTTTCAGATGGCTTTTCCGGAGGCAAGTTGCTGATTTCTTTAAGGATGGGTGAGGAAAGAGTGGAGGAACGCGCTCCAAAATCTCTTTGGCTCCAGATGAAATAGTCAAGTATGTCAGAGAAATGGCAGTAAGCTACTCTTCCTTGTTTTGGAGCAAGCGTGCCTCCTTTGCTCACTAACAATCCACCGTCGAGCGCCACGGTGCTGTTTCATATCAAGATTTCAAAAACCATTACAAGCTACGTAGGTATTGGAGGCTCAACCAGATGTGATGAAGTTTCCATTGTTTTACTTGGTGCATGGAAAATATTACTAATGGCTGGTGTCAGGGGAGGCTTAACTGACCCCAACTGGCCTAACTCATCTGGGTGCATTTCTTTAAATCAGAACCTTTAAATACTCTCTCCTGTTATTGTGCAAGCCCCCCTCTCCCGTTTTACGAGATGTTTGACTATATAAAGCTCATTTCAGGCAAAGAGGAAATTCCATGACTGCATGAACAGGTGGGCTGGGGACTGAAGAGAGAAGTGGAATCTTTCCTGGAGTCTGAAATGTATTTACAGGTAATTGTTGACTGTCTTAGGGCATAAAGATAAAAGACTGAAAAATTCCATCCCCGTCTGTGTTCTTGCCATTAGCCGCGAAAAGATTACAACACTTCACAGACCAAACTGAGTCAAATTTCACCTTCTATTATGATTCCTGCTCACTGTCTCTGACACAGCAGCTGAGAAACAAGAAAGCAGTTAGATTGAAGAAAAGACCTTTGAAAAAGACTTACACCCTGGCACTCAATTCTTGCCTTTAATGTAGACTTTGTGATTTGCATTTCATCACATGCATTGGCAATCAGATGTATTAGAGAAATATGTGCCTTCTACAGACATAATGCAGTGTAGTTTCCAAAGCAATGCACTACAGATATGAATCTACGCTTTTTGTTTAAAAGACTTCAGAATGGAGCAGGGCTTTCTGTGTGTCCTTGCCTAGGACTTTTATTCATTGTGCATGCCCTCCGTCATTTTTTTACAAACCTAATTTTTTCTCCAATGTACACTTCACCAAGACACAGAGTTAAAAATTAGTTCAAAGGAAAGAAAACTAGTAAGAGCTGTCTTCATCCAAGATCTCTTTGATGAAAAAACTGGGTGGAGACCCCTTGAGCATAGCAGCGTAGTAGCCTGACTTACATAAAGATTGTTGATACTTTAAACGTAGCCTTCAAACTCTTAACTTAAAAAGTCAGGCCACAGGCTAGGGAGTTCAGTGTATCCAGTGCCTACCATACAAGAAGGATGACCTGAATTTGCTCTCCACAACCTGAATTAAAAAGCTAAGTGTGGGGTTGAGCACTTGTAATCCCAGGGCAGGATAGGGGGAAACATACAGATTCCAAAGGCTCAACGGACAGCAAGATCCGGGTAAGAGTAAGAGCCTGTTTCCAAAGCCACGGCGAAGAATATGAAGAATAGCTAAGAAAGACACTTCGTATTGACTTCTCCCTGCTCTATCTTTCTATTGCGCTCTCTCTCTCTCTCTCTCTATATATATATATATATATATATATATATATATATATATATATATATATATATATCCCTTGCTTCCTTCCAATCTTCTTTTTTCTCCCTCTCTCCCAACATGCATATGCACACAGATAATTCACACAAAAGTTAGGCCAACAAAATGCAGCGATCACTTCAGTGGTTTGCTGATACCCTTACAGAAAACACATGAGCTACTGGTAAGCAGGATTTTATTAAAGGGAATGCTAGACCTTCTTACAACTAGGATTGAAGAATTCCTGGATCATTTTCTCAAATAGTAAATGAAACCCAGACATACCTGAACCCTAGATGCTGGTCTTAAACTATGTATGTGATAAGTCTATCATTATCGGGAGCTGAAAACTGAAAAGACTCTCCCTCTGTGTGCCAAATAATAATTCTGTGGAAGTTTTCCCTGTGCGTGCAGAGCTTCCCTTCTGATTGCCAGTTGCTGTGTTTTCACCGGCATTTCAGTTGTCTGTCCTTGCAAGCAACCGTTCCTTGCCAAATTGGGCCGTCCCTTAGAGATTCACTTCGCTATTCTTCAAACTGATAGATCAAGATGGGGAGGAAATAGAGTGTCCACCCAGAGAGAAGCATCGTCAGGCTGAAAGAATGGAACATCATCCCAAGATATCGCTCTGAATGTCCCCGAGCCCTCTAGTCCTGTTTATAAATGATCCAGAAAATCCAAGGTTTCAGAGCCTGGAATACATTTACCACTTACGGGAATAAATGAATGTTGTTGAGTGAAAGAAAGCCTTTCTCTGAAGTACCATGAGCGATTCACAGAACATGCTGCTGTCAGAACTCACTGCAGAAACGGGATGGGGCTTCTAATTTGCTTTAATTAGGAAAAGCGAGCGGCACCCTCAGCGTGTCATTGTGTTTATATAGGAATCCAACCAGCTGACTGTCTGCTGTCACAGCCCTGGAACCACTCAGTTAAACAGCAGGGCACAATTGCATTTTATGAATGAAATACCATTAGTATGAAGACAGAGATTCTTTTCTCCATGTTTCATTGGCTGTGACCATTCAAGGACAAGTGACCAAACACAGCACTTTCCAATTTTAAGTTAACCGGTGGTGATCACTTCCATGGCTAGAGTATTTAAAGTCCTTCTTTGAAAGCATCGGCTTCTTTATGTGGAAAGCATTTCATTCTGTAAAACAAAGACAACAAGAACATTTGACTCCCGGCATACAATACCATGATCTTACCAGAAGAGACCTTCTTTACAGGTCATCCTAGAATCAGAATATTGCTATTTTTTCTATAAAGTTGGAGGAAAACCTGGAAAGCTTTTTTTCATGTCACAGATTAAAAGGTTGTTCCAGTTTCAATGCATTGTTGCCTGTACAGACCATCTAAGAAGTAGTGAGTCAACTCTAGTCCTGTGGCTACATCAACAAATTATGAATCATGATTTGTATGTGAGTGTAGATGCACATGTGTTGTCTACACATGAGTGCATGTGTGTGTGTGTGTGCCTATGGGAGTATAGTGTGCATATGTGTGTATGTGTTCATATGCATGTGTATGTGTGTGTTCATGTGTGTGTGCCTGTATGTGCACATATGTTTGTATGTGCATGTGTGGTGTGTGTGTGTGTGTGTTTGTGTGTGTGTGTGTTTGTGTGTGTGTGTGTGTATATATATATATACATATATATATATATATATATATTTGTGTGTATCTGTGTGTAGGCAGAGGATAACTTCAGGTTTTATTTCTTGAGTATCTCCCTGTTTTAGGAGATAGGGTCTCTCACTAGCCTGGAACTCATCAGGTAGATTAGGCTACTTGGCAAGTGAGGCCAGAAAGAATTCCCCTGTCTTTGTCTCCCTGGTGCTGGGATGACAAGCATGCACCGTCACACTTGGCTTTTTTTACATGGCTCCTGGAGGTCAAACCCAAGTCACAGACTCTATGTCCCCAGCACCTATAGGTGTTTTTTGTTGTTTGTTTTACATGGGGCACCAGGGAACGATGATAGGCTCTCGAAGTGCTCTACCAGAGTTGTCTCTAGCCATGGATCACTGTTAAAAGCCAGGGGGAAAAAATCGATTAGTTCTGAAGTAAATCTCCCACCACTGGTACCGAAACTGTGTCTCATGCTGAAAATCTGGGGACAGTTTCTGCTTCGTATTATCCTGTTATCAACTGATTTTAGAAATTTGACAAATGTCAGTCTCCCATACTTTATTTTTAACATGAGAAGTCATAACATTTTCCTTTTACATAAATTTGTTGCAACCCAAAGACCTAGCTATGATTTTAAAGAATTCAGTCAGACCTTGCAGAACAATATTTCAGTCAAGAGTGGGCCAAGTACATCACAAGTGTCATATGGGATTACATCACATATCAATGCCACAACCACTGCTGTCTTATTTTAAATTTACTGTCTAATATCTGCACAACACTATAATTTACTGAGAATCTACAGCATTGACAAAGACAGCATGCTCGACTGTTTATATTGCTCATTTAATGTTTCTAACGACTCTTCATCATGCAGAACAGCACTGCAGAGAGTGAAGCCAACCAAAGCAAAAGCAAGAATTGAAAAATCAGGGCGCATCTAAGCATCTCTCACTGGAGACCAAGTGTAAGATTTCTTGATGGCTGCATAGACATCAACAGACTTCTGGGTCTATTACTTGTGTTGGGCAAGGGAGAGATGTCCATCTTTCATTTTCAAATGCAAGACAGACATTTTCAGTATCCATTGCCATAATGGAGAGCTACTACCCACTGTGTGCAAAGTCCAGCCAAGATGAGTATTGACACTAGCTACTCCTGGGCGACCAACTCTTACCTGCATCTCAACATACACATGCTTAAAACCACCCCCTACCCTCTAAAACATCAACATTTCTTGCATGTGTGTAACACGACCGAATTCAAGTCTTCACGCTAGAAATATGGAAGATCTATTTTTCTAAAAGCCCATCATAGACTATCCTTCTATTCATGTTTCTCTCAGTAACAGTCATTTGGGCCTCCACAGATTCTTGTCAGAGTTCCCTCCATCGTTTTCTCTCCCAGTTTATCTCCAATATTGGACTTATTCCATTTCGGTTTTAATAAATGTGACAGTTTACGGACACAATCACTTTTTACCTGCAGAGTCCTAGCATAAGTGACCCCGGTCCATTGATTATCTAAACTTCATAATTTGAATAATGAACCACGGGATCACCACAGGTAGGGACAAAATTTCATCGTGAAACTGCAAAGCTAAATACACTATTTCCTGACCAAAAGCTCTATTAGTTTCTGCCAGTCCCTAGAAAAACCTAGGGGAAACCCATTGACCTGATTTTCAAAGCCTTGCACGGCCTTTCTAGACATTGTCTTACATGCCAGGCTCATCTTGGGTAAATCTTTGAGCCGCCTCACTTTCGAGGATGCTAACTCATGCTATGATCATCCCCATCTTTGTCTATTATAATTTCTTAGCTAAATGTTTGTTTATCCCACAGAGTTTAAACTCTGAATGCATGGATGCTGTCCAATTGCTCGGCAGTACCCTCTCTGCCCACAGTCCTCATTAGTCAGTCAAATACTGCAACCAGAGCAGAAACTGACACTTAACTTGCAAATATGAACAGGAAGTCAAAATCTGAGATGATAACCTGAGATATAGGGCTCGTTTTGGCAAACTTGGACAGCAAATTTGGGTGCTGATTGTAGGCGAAAAATGAAATTCGTTAATACGATCCCCTGGGAAATGAAAAAAATGGAAGCCCTCAATGTTTGTTTCCTCTTCCGTTGTTACAGATGCTCATCACAACTATGTCATCAGCAGGCAGAAACTAACAATAGTACTGTCTCATACCACAAACACTATACCATCACCCACTAGTCTAATGCTATAAGATACAGCTGTGTGCTATTAAAAAAAAAAAAAAAAAAAACTTAATGAGAGACCAGAGAGACCTCATCAAGCACAGACAAACATTGGGCAGAGCTTGGGAAGCCCTGTGGAAGAAGAAGAAAGATGGATCAGAGGAGCCAGAGGGGTCAGGAACACAGGAAAATAGGATACAGAGAATCAGTTGACCTTGACAGAGACTCATGGGAACTTTCAGAGATCAGGGAGCCTGTAGGCATCTGCCTTAAGTCCTCTACATATATGTTATGGCTGAGTAGCTCGGTGTTCCTGTGGAAATCCTAACAGTGGGAGCGGGGACTGTACCTGATTTTTTTTTTGTGTGCTTGTGGAACACTTTTCTTCCCAAGACAACTGGGTTGATAGACTTGGAGAAGAGGAGAGGTATGGGGGAGGGGTTAAGGAAAGGCTGGTGGGAGGAGAAGAAGGGGAAACTGCAATCTGGATGCAATATATGAGAGAAGAATAAATGTTTTTCTTTTAAAAACTTATAAAAAGAAACTACAGGAGATAATGAGAATATGCCACTTGGCTTGTAAGCATTCTGTCTCAGTTTAGTTTCTTGTTGCTGTGGTAAAATAATTGAAAGCAACTTAAGAGAGAAAGAGTTCAATTGACTCACAGTTCCAGGTCCATCACCGTGGGGAGGTCAAGGCAGCTGGAACTTAAACAACTACATAAACACATTAGGTCAACAGTCTAAGATCAGAGAGCAGTAGATGGATGCATACTTGTTGGTGCTTAGCTCACTTTCTCCACTCTTATGCATTCCAGGAGCCCTTGCAAGGGAATGGGGCCACCTAAAGTGGACAGTTCATCCAGGTTCATCCAGGCTATATACACGAGTTTGGAGGGAGGAAATGGAAGGGAAATGTAATTATTAGAACTTCAAAAAACAAAGACATGATATGCTCCGTAAGAAATGCCAGGTTTATCTCTGATTTGTCTGTACTGTGGCGCTGATGAGATCATATTTACTACATTTATTTTCAGACTCTAAACTCCGTCTTTTTTTTTTTTTTTTTTGGCCAGGAGCCCTGAAACCTGACAGTAAGCGGATTCCAAGCCTCTCTCTTCCCAGTATTAATCATTCATAACCCTGTACTCCTATGACAGCTCATGTATTTCTGGTTACAAATGTAAACATTGCTGGTAAAAGAACAGCAATAACAAAAAGATCTATGTGCACATTTCCTTCCGGAAGCATCTGTCCGACTGACCAGGGCACTGGCAAGGGTCACTTTTGACAGGCCACTTCTCTCTAACGCCAATCCCCTGGATGATTTCAGTTGACTGTCTATCATTTCCAAGCACCCAAGAGAGCGCATAAAGAAGACAGTATGCTGAGGTAAGTTACATTTCAACAGAAGAAAAACACACAATATGTTTTCCTCTTTGTAGTCAATATCCCCCTTACGTGAATTTGTACAATAACAAAACGATCATCCTTGGCAGTATTGAGGCCAGAGTCAGTAAGTAGGAATTATAACAGTATTAACCAAAAAATGCAAAAACAATTCTTTTTAAGCCTTTGAGAAAATTGGAAGAATGCCTGCATTTTGGATATATCTACAAATAACTTACGCAGGAAAATTACGCAGCCTAGTGTGTGTTTTATGCGTATTTATGAAATACTACAACATCACCAATGCCTACTTCCAGACCATGTCCAAAAACCTCAAATAAGGAAGTACCCTAACTACATGTGGTAGATTTACTCTTTCTACCCATTTCTGCTGTCAACTGTTAGTCAATTTTCTGCCTCAAAGTTTGTCTTGCTGGGTACTTTCCATCAGTGAAATGATGTAATAGTTTAACCCTTTGTACCTAACTTTTTCCACTTAGCGTAATATTTCCAAAGTCCTTTCGTTTTGTAACATGTATCAATAGTTAATTATTTTTAATCACTAAATGACATTCCATTATATGGACATATCACATTTGTTTTTCCATTTATTCATTGATAAGCATTTAGGTTGGTGATTTCCCTATTGGGGATATTATGGATAATGATGGTATATATATATTTGTGCACATTTTAAAGTATATATAGCCATTCAGCTTCTTTGGGGTTTATAGCATAGAGCAACACCATTAAGTGATATAATGACTTAATGTTTCACTTTTGAGAGCCCACTGAACTGCTTTCCATAGAAGCTGAATGGTTTTACATGCCTACCAGCAATCTCCAAATATTGGAATTTGTTCTTTCTTTATCAATAATACTTTTAGTTTATAATTATCCTGGTGTTGATAAGTGGCTATTAGCCCAAATGCTTGAATTACCCTAGATGCCTAGAACAAATGAAACTCAAGACGGATGATCAAAATGTGAATGCTTCACTCCTTCTTTAAAAGGGGAGTAAGAATACCCTTGGCAGGGAAGAGAGAGGCAAAGATTAAAACAGAGATGAAGGGACACCCATTCAGAGCCTGCCCCACATGTGGCCCATATACATACAGCCACCCAATTAGACAAGATGGATGAAGCAAAGAAGTGCAGACCGACAGGAGCCGGATGTAGATCGCTCCTGAGAGACACAGCCAGAATACAGCAAATACAGAGGCGAATGCCAGCAGCAAACCACCGAACTGAGAATAGGACCCCCGTTGAAGGAATCAGAGAAAGAACTGGAAGAGCTTGAAGGGGCTCCAGACCCCATATGTACAACAATGCCAAGCAACCAGAGCTTCCAGGGACTAAGCCACTACCTAAAGACTATACATGGACTGACCCTGGACTCTGACCTCATAGGTAGCAATGAATATCCTAGTAAGAGCACGAGTGGAAGGGGAAGCCCTGGGTCCTGCTAAGACTGAACCCCCAGTGAACTAGACTGTTGGGGGGGGGGCGGCAATGGGGGAGGTGGGGAGGGGAACACCCATAAGGAAGGGGAGGGGGAGGGGATGTTTGCCGGAAACCGGAAAGGGAATAACACTTTCGAAATGTATATAAGAAATATTCAAGTTAATTAAAAAAATAATTATCCTGGTGGTTTTGAAATGATATTTTATTATGGTTTTCATGTAAATTAACTTTTTCTAATGAAAGTAGGGCTGGGCAATTTCCCATTATTTTTATTGAACATTCAAATATCTTCTCCTTGGGGCCGTCCACTCGAACTTGTTCATTTTTCTGTTTATTAATTAGAATTTAAAATTTTATTCTTCTTATAATACAGTTTTAAATTTTTAAGACTTTAAACACACACACAATAATATCTTGACTACGTTCACTTCCTTCACCCTTACTCCATTCCTTACCTCCTTTCAAATACACACCTTGCCCCTCCCAACTTCTTGTCATCCTGACCCCTTTTTCTCTCTTTTTAATGTCCTTCTGCAGTGGTTCTCAACCCGTTAATAACAAACCTATTTCAGGGTCAAATGACCCTTTCATAAGGCATTGCCTAAGACCATCAGAAAACACATAATGTAAAGATTATGATTCTAAACAGCAGCAAAATTACAGTTACAAAGTAGCCATGAAATAATTTTGTGGTTGGAGTATACCACATGAGGAACTATATTAAGGTCACAGCATCAGGGAGGTTGAAAACCATTGTCCTGTTGAGTCCAATTAGTGCTGACTATATGCTCATGGGCATGAGTAAAAACATGATCAACCTATCAGGGACTGTACCCCTAAATAAACTGACTTTACACCCCTAATAAACCATGAAATGTCAATAGCTCCACAGGTAGATGTGTCTTGGGTAGGCCACCACTACTACTACTACGAGTTAGTTGATGCTCTAGTCTTGTCCTGTGTAGAAGATTCTGTTTCATTCTGATTCTCCCTGACCTTTGGGTTTTATAATCCTCCCATCCTCTCTTCCGTGAGGATCTATGAGCCTTGGGGAGAGCCTTTTATTCTCAAGTTATAAGGTTTCTTTGTAGACTAGGCTAGACTCAAATTTATAGAGATCCACCTGCCTCTGACTCCGAAGTCCTGGAATTATAGGAATGTGCTACCAGGACAAGATCCAACAAATTACTCCTTTCAGATCTCAAGGATTCCCACAGAAGCAAAAGCAGAAATATTGTAAGAGCCAAAGGGGATGGAGGACCCCAGAACAAGGCCCTCTGAATGAACTAAGCAAGACTAATATGAGCTCACAGAGACTGAAGCAGTAATTATAGGGTCTATATGGCTCTATACCAGGTCCTCTGCATATGTAATATAGCTGTTAGTTTAATATTTTTATGTGACTCCTAATTGTTAGGACTACTGAATCTATGATCTTGTGCCTGTTTTTGGAACTCTTTTTACTTCCTTTATCTTATGCATATTTTATTTTGTCATATCTGGTTGTTATTTCTTAGAAGGATGTTCTCGCTAATGAGAGACAGAAAGGAAATGGATCGAGAGAAAAGCAGACACAAGAAGGAATTAGAAGAAGCAGAGGGAGGAGAAACTAGAATCAGGATATATCCTATGAGAAAGTAATCTATTTTCAATAACGGGAAAAAACACAATAAATATTTAAAAATAAATAATCACCACAAATCTTTTTAAAAAATATTTATGTATTTAGCATGTTTATTGCCAACCTACCCTATGAAGCATATTATTTTGGATATAGGCATCATTCTACCTTGTGGAAGATTCACTAGGGCTCCTGGCCTCAAGAAGTTCTCTCTGTTCCTTCAGTCCCCTGAAGTGTCTGTAATGCAGCTCCCTCCTGCCATACTCAGCTGTCTCTTCTCATACTTGTGATGTATAATTATTTTCTCCTGTTATATGGATTGCTTTTTCACTGTTTCCATGTTATTGCTTAAAGCAGGAAGTCTTCAATTTCATTAATTCCAAATTACTTATTGTTTCTAATCGTACTTTTACTGTCACATTATAAGAAAGAAGAGTTGGAACAAAGGCCTTCTTCTGGTCTCCAAAGACACTGCATGAACAGTGTACACAGACAAACATGTGGACAAAACACCCATACTGATAAAAATAATTTAAAAATATTTATAGTAAGAGAGAGTCACATTAGCCTAATATAAGCTTGAAATATTTTTGCTTACATTTTCTAAGACCTTGATTATTTTATTTTCCATAATTAGCTCTGTTAGACATTAAGAGTAAATTTCAAATGTGTCATAAGTAAGAGTTGAACATTATTTCTTTCCCTATGTGAATACCCAGTTGTCCTAAGTATAAGTTTTGAAAACATTATTCTTGCCCATCATTGAATTATCTTGGGTATCTTTGTCAGACATTTTCATACTTACTGTTAGATTGTGGTGAATAGGAATTATGAACCAGGTGCTTATAAAAGGAAGCACTATATTTGGGAGTTTGCTTATATTTTCAGAGAGTTAATCTACGACTATCATGAATGAGATCCTGGTGGTAGGCAAGCAGGTAGGCAGACAGGCATGGCACTTATGACCTGATCCTCAGGCAAGAGGCAAAGAGAACAATGGAGACAGGGCCTGGGATGGGCTTTTGAAGCCAGTGATCTACCTCTTCCATCAAGGCCATGCCTCCTAATCCTTCCTAAATACTCCACCAACTGGGAGCCAAGCATTCAAGTGCTCAGCCTATGGGAGTCTTTCTCATTCAAACCACCACTAATATCAACTTTATGCCATAAATCAAAGGAATTATTTAAGGGCTATAAACTTTATTTCACTGATCCAAATCTTCACTTTTATGACATATACACTGTCTCGATTTTGGAGTGAAGTAGGGTTTGAAATTAGTACATTTTATTTCTGCATCTTTATTCTCTTTCTTCAAGATATTTGGCTATTTTAGGTTTTTTGTATTTCCACTGAAGTTGCAAGATTAATATATACTTCTAAAAGAAAAATGTAGCTGTTATTTTCAATGAAGTTTGTACCTCATTTATAGATAGATTTCAGGTTTTGCCATCTTAAGAATTATATATACCCATCTATTATTAAATAAGATAATTTTCCATGGTTTTGATATCTTTTTTTCAAAAGTGTAGTGGTTTGAATATGCTTGGCCAGTGGGAAGTGACACTATTAAAAGGTATGGACTTGATGGAATAGGGGTAGCCTTGTTGGACGAAGGACTTCACTGTATCAGATGGCTTTGAGGGCTCCTAGGGATCCAGCTCCATCCAGTGTGGTAGCCACCCCACTCCTGGTACCAACTTCTGTCTTAGTTAGGGTTTCATTGCTGTGAAGAGACTACATGACCAAGGCAACACTTATAAAGGAAACATTTAATTGGGGCTGGCTTACAGTTTCAGAGGCTCAGTCCTTATTATCATAGCAGGAAGCATGGCAATGTGTAGGCAGACATGGTGCTGGAGGAGCCAGTGGCTCTCTTCCTGATTGCTTTCTGATCAAGATATAGAACTCTCAGCTCCTTCTCCAGCATTAAGTCTGCCTGGCTGATGCCATGCTTCTCACCATGATGATAATGGACTGAACCTCTGAAACTGTAAGCCTTCATTAGAGTTAAATGTCCTTTATAAGAGTTGCCTTGGCCATGGTGTCGCCTCACAAAAAAAAAAAAAAAAAAAAAATCAACAACAACAACAAAAAACCGAAAGACAAAAGACAAAAAACAAACAAAAAAAAACCCAAAAAATAACAACAAAACACTAATACAAAAAGGTTCTTTTAGGTGGTAACGTATGGTTTCTGGTATGTATTCTTTTCTTCTGCATAAAAGCTTTTCTGCAATGAACTCAGCCAAAAGTCAGACAGCTCTATCAATGCCCTCAGGGTGGAAATATTGTTAAGAGCCAGAAGTCTAGGATGACTATATTGAAACAGTGTCATCTGTACATGACAGGTCTACAGCCCTGGTCTACTGTCCTCATAAACTCACTGCAGCAGTGGTTGCCTGCACAAGACCCACATAGGATCAAATTAAACATCTCGACATGGAAGAGGGGATCATGAATCTCGACCCATAAGCTGTTAGCACTTAAAGCCTTTAGGGGAAGGGGAGTCAGTGTTCTTCTGGCGTGTAGTCCCTAGTAAGTTGATATGTTCTAGTGAATGGCCTGACAGCTATAAGCATAGAAGCAGCACTCATTTGCATCAGTGGGATATTTATGAATAGAGGGAAAGAGGACAGGAAATTGGATTGCTAGGGAAAATCCAGGAGAGGTGGAAAAGAAAAGAGCTGGGGAGAGGGAGGTTGAAAATTACAGATCAAACTTTGATGCGCATGTAATTGCAGAAATGGTCAACAAACCACTGGCAAGTCATTCCAAAACATGTAAAAAGGGTCATTTTATCCTGAGTACTCAAGGGGTTCACCATATGTAGATCAAACCACAGAACGCACCATACTAACGGAATGGAGGGGGAAAAATCATGCAATAGAAAAGTGGAGTAAGGGGCTGGAGAGATGGCTCAGTGGTTAAGAGCACCGACTGCTCTTCCAGAGGTCCTGAGTTCAAATTCCAGCAACCACATGGTGGCTCACGACCATCTGTAATGAGATCCAATGCCCTCTTCTGGTGTGTCTGAAGGCAGCTACAGTGTACTCATATACAAAATAAATAAATAAATCTTTTAAAAAAATTGAAAAAAAAAGAAAAGTGGAGTAATTAAAGAAGCAGATTGAGAAAATGGAGCTGTTTTGATAGGATAGTGAGTGTGATTCTCTCTGAGGGTCGCCTGATTTGTTCTGATTTAGGCAAGACTAGCCCAGACTGAAGGAAAAACCATCACAAAGGCTAAGAATTAAACCTGTTCTTTAGTGTCACACCAGAGGGGGTGAAGCTTCTTCCTGGATTGAGAGAGGAGATAATCTTTAGGGGGTACAATTCATTAGTTGTTTTCATCTGAGCTTTTTACTGCTGAAAAGCAGCTCTCTAAGACAGCATAAACTTTCTCTAAAATGTGAAAATAGCTTTGTTCCTAAAAAGTTCTCCAGGCTTGAGAATCATTTCAGATCCTAGTTAGGATCTAATGGTCAATTTGACACAATTTAGAATTACCAGAAAAACCTCTCAATTGAGTGATTTTCTTCATCAGATTGAAACAGGCTTATCAGTAGCAGATTGTCTTGATTATTAGTTAGTTTGGGTGAACCCTGTCCGCCATAGGCAGAACCATTCCCTAGGTCCTGTGCTGCATAAGAAAGCTAGATAAATGTGATCCTTTGAGCAAGCCAACAAGCAGTGCTTCTCCATGGTTTCTGCTTTAAATCCCTGCTTGAGTTATTATCCTCACTTTTCTCAATGATAGCCTGTGACCCGGAAGTATAAGCCACAGTTGTTCATCACAATGACCTCAGTTGTTTTTGATCAGAGTATTTTCTCACAGCAACAGAGAAGAAACTAGCACACATGCACGGATCCATACAATTAGCACTATAATTTAGCAATTCGATTATACTTAGTAGTTTTCAGAATTTCATTTGAGTGAGCTTTACTAAGGTTAATTTAGCCAAAATAGCTCTTAAACAGAAGCATTTATCAATATTCGTTAAAGATGATGTATACTCTCATTATCGAAATACATAAACCATTTCCTCTCCTGCACATCCCAGTAAAGAAGTAGCCAATTTCATAGATTGGAAAATATGTAGCTGAACTTTCTCAGGAAGAGTAGAATAAAGCATGCTTCTAAATCCAACTGTTGAGGATTTAAAACCAAATCAGACCTTTGGGAGTTCAAGCTCACCTATTTTCATAAAATGCAACTTCCTATTTTTAGAGGATAAAAGACTTTGAAAGTTGCAGGGATCTGGTTCAAAAGGCGCCCAGCACATCAAATGACTTTAACAAATCCTGTTTGATGAGTTAAGTGTAAAGGAAGCAGGCACATATGGATTGTGTTTCCTTTAAAATACACACAGGTTTAATAGAAAAGAAGAATTTAAAAAAAAAAAAAGAAAAGAAAAAGAAAAAGCTGACCCAGTCTAGTTCTGGTTTTTTCGAACCTAAAGCTTTTGGAAGTCAACTCTTGGTGATTAATGAACCTCAAAGCCAGTCAACCCTTTCTGCAGTAAGAGAAGTGTGCTGGTTTTCAATTCAGTTCAATTCAGCTTCTGCTAGATCACGGACAATTCTTCCTGTCGCAAACACTACCTTGTGGGAACTAAGAGAGAAAAATGCCCAAAAACTGGACAGGTTTGGACTAGTCTAGAAATTTCAGAACATCTTGAAGCCTATTGTCAGAAAGTTCGTGTTTCTTGCCCCGTATTCCTGGCATCCACGGCACTCTTGATGTGGTCTGTGGTCATCTTAAGTCATAGCTCTAAAAAAAAATCTTCCTCGCCTTCCTTCTCAGGACCACCACTATCATACAATACCCCCACACACACACCAAGCGAAAAGGAGCGGCGGGGTTGGGGAGAGAAGCAAAGCTTCTAAAATGGTCGTTCGGCAATTGTTACAATTGAACTCATTTAGGAAATAAGAAGGCTGATAAATCACATTCCCAGGCTCAAATGACTATGTCATTCCTGGTGAACAATCAGGCTTTTTGCTTAGCATTGTGTCCTAGGAAATGACAATTCCAGACTAGGAGCTAGAGCCCAGGTTCCCTAGCTAGGCTCAGTGGCTAAGCATTAGTCAGAGGAGATCCGGACTCGGTGAGTCAAGCCCTCTGACTGCCACAGGAAGTTGTCTTAACTGTTACCCCAATTCTCCTTAGGCTCACACACTTGGAAGCTCCCACAGACTGCAAAAGGATGCCAAGGTCGACTGCAATATTGGGTTGCCAGAGATCTCCGCATGATGCTACGTGTACACGGGCAGCTCAAAGCTTCCCTAACTGGGTTTGTCACACAGAATTTGTCTCCTTTGTGATGTTAAATTGAGACAGTCCTGCAGCAGAAACCATTCCTTTCCAGATTCTCAAGAGAAGAAAATGTTTCCTTTGAGTCCCTGAGAGCCCTGGGGGATGGGGGTGGGGGTGGGGGGAGGGGATCCTGGTTGGTTAATACTGTTGTTCTTCCTAGGGGGTTGCAAACCCCTTCAGCTCCTTCAGTCCCTTCTCTAAATCCTCCATTGAGGTCCCTGCTCAGTCCGATGACAAGCTTTAAGTATTCTCATCTGTATCCAATGAGTACACATGGAAGGACCCAAAGGCTCCAGCCGCATATATAACAGAGGATATCGTTGTCTAGCATCAATAGGAGAAGCCCTTGGTCCTGTGAAGGCTCGATGCCCCAGTGTAGGGGATCGTCAGGGCATTGAGGTGGGAGTGGTTGGGTGGGAGTGAGAGCATCTTCATAGAAGCAGGGGGAGGGGCGATGGGAGGGGGGAGGGGTGGGAGAGGGGAAGGGGACAACATTTGAAATGTAAATACATAAAGTATCCAATAAAAAGAAAAGAAAATGCTTCCTTTTAAGGGTATGACCTACTTTCACTTCCACTACCACAATGCTAATGCTGGGATCTGATTTCTAAGATCCCGTGAAGGGGCACTTTCTAGTCCGACAACTAAAGGGCAAACTAAGCACATCAGCTTCCAAGAGCTCCTTCTCTCCCAGCACCCAGTAACCTCACAACTGAACCCATCGATCAGAGTCCCCTGAAAATGGCTCAGTCATACTGAAATAGGAGGGCAACCTTTGCATGATCATTAATAGGAAACAATCAGAAATAATAAAAAGGGAATGCATATGCGATGGAAGGTCTATTTAAACCAAGCCACTCTTTGCGGGGCTCTTGGCGTGCACGGTGAAGCCTTGGGGTATTCCTCATTGCTGTTCCCCAGGTACTGTCTAAATCTTGGCATCCAATCTTCAAACTTGGGACAAGGGATAGCTTCCTGCATTTTCGAAGATTGTGGAACACCTTATCGCTTACTAAAGTTACTTGTCTCAGATTAGTTCTGCAGACCATAGTCTTGCTTATCACTTATTTTGCATTGCTCATCCCTAATCTGTAATTTCTCTCTTTAGGGGATGTTTCAACAGATTCCCACACCTACAGACCCACCTTTGCGACTTTGCATGTACAGCTCCCTCTGTCTGTCACGCTTTTCTTGTGTAACACATATAGCGAATATCTGCTTCCACTGCCCTTTTGTACCCTAGGCAGTTGCCAAAATCAACTTCTCCCCTCTCCTCAGGCCCTTTCTTTCCCTTTGCTGGAAGTTTCTTTCTAGATGTTTTCATTTCCTATTAGCTATTTCATTCCCTACTAGATGTTTCATTTTACCAGATGGCACGTTATTGAACTATCTACTGTCCTATATTCAAAAGAATGATGTTAACAATTGTCCCTTTTTTTTTCATTTTTTGTATGTTTGTCATAAGTGGAGGACCCTGACTGCTACCACACTCACCTGCCAGGCAAGACGTGCCCACTAGGCCAAAAGTGGTGGCACAGCCGTCATGAGGTCAAACAACCACTTTCTGATTGTATTTGAGCCTTGCTCCACAGGAGAGATTTTACGTCTAGCACTGTAAACATGATCAACAGCTCATGACTAGGAATATCATGGGCCCTGCAGGGGGTCTTCTCTTGCTATTATATATTCATGTTGTCAGACGGCCTTCAAATTATTTCTGTTCTTACCCATTTACTTGTGTTGCCTTCAATTTGGGTTTAGCAGTGGGGAACTAATGGTTAGTGCAGAGGCTTATATCGATTCAAAATGCCAAGCTGTGAGCGCTTAGCTGTGGATGAATCATACAGTTTAATGCTTTCCTTCCATCCAAGGCTCAAGAAAGATCTTGGAAGAGGAGGCTGAAAGATGTAGAAGCTGGTGGATGAGGAGTAGAAGCTGTGAAAGGCTGACTTCTAGACATGGTGTGGTAGTAGGACCAATCAATTCACAACAGCTACATAAGACCTGCACAGTACCAAAAGCCAGGCAAGTAACCAACATGAATGTGGGATGGCCTCCCAAGGCCTTTCCTTGGTAGTAAGCTCCTGAATAGTAGATGGATGCTGAGGTGGGGAGACTTACTCTCCCTTGGGATCCAGATCCCTATGTAGATAGCCCACAGCCTTGTACCTATGGCAGTACTCATTAGACTTTCCTGTTTGGGAATTAGCACCAGATAAAGAGACAAATTAAGAAGCCAAATGACCATCAAAGTAGCAAATTAATTCGCTTCCTGATCTTTCCAGCTTGCAGCATGTGTGTTGCACTAAATATAACAACAGCACAGACATCTGATCTTAGCCACGTCTGCCCATCTACAGATAAGTGTATTGGGGGAAAGGTTCTCTGTACAGATCCTATGCCAGAGGAAAGTTTTAATGTTTTGTTGAAGAGGTCAAGAGAATGAAGTGTGCGAGTACACACACACACACACACACACACACACACACACACACAGTTATAAATGTAAACACTAATGTTTATTATGGAATTACTTTCATAAGAGGCTCTTAGCAAGTCATTGAATACAACTTTGATGTTCTGTCATTTTGATGCCCTTGAAATAACATTTCCCGTAAGTAGGATCACTGTGCTACTCACTCACATGGAAAAAGAGATCATCTTATCATGTCAAATGCATCCTTGGCACTAAGCAAACAGAGCTCCAGCACCTGCAGGCAGTCTGCAAGGGAACAGGCCAATAAGTAGCCGCCTCTGAGGAGGAACTCAGAGCTTTAAGAACAGATCATGTCTCAGCATAATTCCTTCTCCCACACTCTCATGCGGGCTACAATGTAGAGCAAGCTAGTGACATGCCTTTGACCCCAAAACACACCTTGGGCTTTGTGTCCCTTCAAGTGATTATTGTTAATAATGCTAATATATAAGAAAGAGAATGCCATCTCATTTCCCTTCAGTTATAGTTCTAAATGATGATAACAATTATTATTATTATTATTATTACTATTATTATTAACAAATATAGAGGGCATAGAGTCAAAAGTAGACATTCCAAATTACATTAATTCAGACAGAAAGAAAACCCAATAGACATAAAACAAGTCCAAAATGTATGCTTTGTTAACAATTAGGTGACTAGAATAAAGCTACCCGTGGCCAATAGCAATTCTTAAGCATTTTTGTTTTCCAGACAGAGTGTAGCATGCACTGGCAACTTCTTCTTCTTGCTGTGATAATTAAGGAAGGGAAAAGAGTGAGCAGAAAGAATACTTCAGAAAGTCATCGAAAACGAATGGAACCATCAAAGGCTAAATTAGCTCAAATCCTCAAGAAAAACTGGCAAACAATTTTCACCCCTGGGAGGAAATGGACCTGTCTGGGCAATGGCTAAGGACCAGTCTGGGCACTGGTAGAATGACTCTTATCCTGAAAATTGAGGTTGAATGTGTTTTTGAAAAGACACACAGACTAACCCAACATATGATGATCAAAGAAGCCCAAATCCATGACACCATAGGATATTACTTGGCTCCTAAAGCCATGCTAGGTATAGAGTTTGCATTTGTTCATAGTTCCTAGGAGACAAAAATCCTTTGGCAAACACAAATGAGTGTCAGTTTTTAATGTGTAGACTATTATAAAGCTCATTTAGAGCATTTGAAAAGATTTGAATTTCATTGCGAAAACAATCAAAACTTATTTAAGGCTGTCATTCAAAACCTAAAGATAGCCATGGACTAAGAGGAGGGAAAATGTTCACCAGTTTCCAGGCGCTCTTCTTAAGATGATAGATATTAAAGATCAATGACGTTGGAGACTAAATCAGTCTGCCCTGCTCTGACCAGACTGGAATGCATGAAGATTCAAAAGAATAGCACCCACAAAGCCCTAGACCAATTGTACAGCCCAGCCCCGACCAACCTAAATTTATGCTATACAAAGAAATATTATAACCAATGTTTAACACTCTTAATTTGAAATAAAACTAAAACTTAAAGACAAAGGAACAGATACTCATAGTCAAAAGAAACACTAAGCAAAAAAGAGTCGATATTTTTCAGACACTAGAATTTACAGCTAAGGATATTAAATAAATTATAATTTGTAGAGAAATCTAATACGATTATATCAAAATAGATGATATAAAATGATGTTCAAAGTAAATAAATTGCCAAGAAGATGAAGGAATAAAAAAATAGCCTGCATCTATAAAATAAATCAAATATACCCTTTAAAAATGAATTTTAAAAAAGCATTATTGGACAAAAAAATAAGAGCCCACTAAAACTGTCTGGACAACTTAAAGTCAATAAAACAAGATTAATAAACTCAAAGATTTGCAGACTCCCTTTCTGAGGAGACCTAGAAGCAACAAAAATTATTTTAAAATTTACATAGAAGACATTTAAGTTTTAACATATGATGTTATAATTGCTAGAAGAGGTTTCAGGATGGATTTGAAGAACTAATGATGAACTTACTTTGAAATTGATGAAAAAGATTATAGATTCATAAATTCAGCAAGCCCCAAGGAAAACTCTCCTTACACCACACATAAACACAGACAGACAGACAGACAGACACACACACACACAGAGAGAGAGACAGACAGACAGACAGACAGACAGACAGAGACAGAGACAGAAATGCTGAGATGCTATTTGGTAAACTTACCTCTAAAAGCAAAGATGAGTTGTGCCTGGAACATAAACCTATAATCCTGGCTATTTGGGAGACTGAGGCAGGAGAATCATAAGACCTGCCGGAGCTAGAGGGTAAGTTGAAGACCAGCCTATGTAACTTTTCTCAAAAAATTAGAAGGAAGAAACAAAGAAAGAAAGGGAGACAGAAAGAAAGATAGATTTGAAGGTAAAAGCAAAGTCTAGAAATATACGTCAGCGGGAAAATGCTTTTCTAGGAGGCGGGATGAGTCTTTGCTTCAATCCCCACTACTTCTATTTTAAAATATTAAAATCGGCCAGCAAGGTGACCCAGAAGATAAAAGCGTTTGTCCTGTAAGCCCGACAAGCTGAGTCTGATTCCTGCAACGCACACAGAGATGGAAAGAAAGAATGGACCCCACAAATTTGTCCTCTAACCTCCATATGTGCACTTTCCCCATGCAGACCCACAGTCTCACAGGCAATTCCTACCCAGTAATACTAAATAAAAGGTTGTATGCATCTTTAAAAGGATTAATAGGAAATGAAAGCATCCACGGAAATAATCATTCTCGGCTCTAGAGAAAGAAAGACCTCTCCAAGCCATAGAGCAACACTAAAACATCATTTACAAAATGATAAAACAAACACCACTGCGTGCACAATTTTTATATGATGAAAAAAAAATCTAAGATGTAGGATTTTGAGATAAACGAAAGTGGAGATCTACAATGCACAGTAAAATACATACCAAAGTAAGAACCCTAAGCCAAGGGAAAATGACTCAAAATTAACACCCCGCACAGCAACTAAGAATAAACAACACAAGAAAATGTGATGACTTGGATAAGTAAAAGGGCGGGTTTGATGGCTTAAAACAAAAACAATGATGGCTCCTGAGCAACACAAAATATGTAGAAGATAAAACAACATAAGAGACAGGAGAAGGCAGAATACATTGTTTGGCATCAAACAGATAATTCGGGTGAATACTACTTGTCTTGACAGAATAGACTTCATCGTGACAGTTAGAAAAGGAAGCGGGAAAGGAAGAGAGGGTGGGAGCTGAAGGGTGGGGGGAGAATTTCGCTGATTTGTTGAGTCGGGGCTCAATCTGAACCATATGTAGCTCTCCATTAGCTCATATTCTCCTGATAAAATTACCGATTGTATCTTCAACCCTGTCTGCTCCTCAGTATTTCCATGACCTCCTGTTTGCTGAGCTCATGCATTATTTACTTGCTCGGAATCACCCAGGACAATAAGGGATTTTGGCAGAAGAATCTCCAAAGTATCAGTAATAGGTCACTAAAACGCAGAGAGAAAGAGAGGTAATTGGTTCTAAAATAATGTTAGTTACTATTTTCAGACTACACTAATCATACGAAATGATTACTTTTAAAATATATTAGCTTCCCATAATTGTGGTGATCTGGAAATAATAAAAATTTTCACCTTTTTTTTTTTTTTAGAGTCTATGTAGCCCAGGCTAGCTTCAAACTTGCTATGTAGTAAGAATGACTAGAACTACTGATCCCCTGCCTCAACTTACTGAGTGCCAGAATTCAAGGCTTTTACATGATTCAAAGGACGGAAACCAGGGTTCTATGCACACCAAGGATACCTGCTGCCAATTGGCTTACAACCTGAGCCCTATTTGTTCTCTCTTAAGGTCAGTTTCCTGAAAGCATTTAGTAAGGAAAAGAAGTAAAACAGGCTTGAATTTCAGAGCAATGGCCTGGGTTTAACGCTCCACCTCACAGTGACGGAGGCTCTCACCTCTCTTTCTGCACATGGAGACGTAATGGCCTCGCCTCCATAAGATGACAAGGAGGATAGAGTGCAGTCATTTGAAGCATTCATTATCTGTAATTATTAAGTATTGAGCATTGTACTTCTCTCGGCTCTAAATGTTATTTTGATAACAGTCCCAACCTAAAAGTGTTTAGAATTTACTGGTAAATGAAAAAAATTCTAAAGTGCATTATTTTCTCTTAATTCTCACTAGCAGAGACTCTTGCTTCTTTTAAGAAGGTTTTGGTTATAATATCAGATGCTTGATCATTATCCCAATTACAATACTCACTGGAAAAATCTCTGAGGTTCTTCTTTACTGATAACATTTAAAAAAAAAAAACAAAAGCTTCTGGCTTCATTAGTTAAATATCTGGTATGATCTGTTAAAGGTGTGTTTGAACCAAACTGCTTAAAATGCAGCATGTGACTCATTAGTTCTGTGGTTGTAGATGGCTCTGTGTGTGTGTATGTGTGTGTAAGCATATGCCTATATGTATGGGTACATACTCGTGGAGGACAGAGGTTAATATCTCGTGTCCTCTATAACCCTGTTCTATTTTACTTTTTGAGACAGAGTCTCACTGTTTGACCCTGGAGCTAATTGATTAGCTAGTCAATCAAGCCAGTCAGCAAACTAGAGGGACCATCTTGTCTCTGTTTCCTGAAATCTGGATTGGTCAGCACATCCCTTTGCACCCAACTCTCTACATGGATGCCAAGGATCCCAAGATAGATCCTTAGACTTTCATGGAAAGCATTCAAATGACAGCATCGTCTCCAGACCAACTGAATGGCTGTCTTAAAGGATCATAGGGCATCTCTAGATGTCTGTTAGAACCCAATTCCCCTACCATACATCCGTAAATTCATGAGACCATTCTCAGTTAAAAACAAAGGGTGTGACTTAAAAGAATAAGTCAGAATGGCCTTCAGAACTTTTTGAAACATCAATGGAGCATACAATGACATTCAATATTGTTTGTGGCATACAAAAGTCTGACACCAAAGCCATCAGGGGGACAAATTAGAAAGCAATGGATATATCGTCTCGGACCTTTGACCATTACATGAAGACCTTGTAAACCTTTGAACATGCCTTAAATACCCCAGCTGCTTGATGTAAGTGTGCAGGACAATAAAATTATCATCTATTTTCCTAGCCAAAGGAAGATTATGTCCATCTGTGGAAATGCACAGAGGTTGTCAGTGAACATTGCCCTATGTTTTTCAGTGCACAAACTTTCAATCACCAGAAAATCCTGACCCCCTCCATGATCCACAGTGTTTTGGAGTTTTCAGAAAAACCTGCTGGCACTCAGAACCTATAGGGCTGGGTTTCTCACAGATTCAAGTGCCAGCCACTACTTGGGGAAAGGGTATTTGAAGGATGAGCCGTGGATAACCACAGGCTGAGGCTCCAACGCCAATTCCAGCTAAGCCTGATAATAGCTTTTGACATTTAGAGATATTTTATCCTTCAAAACCCTTGAATAGCTGAGCTGCTCCCCTGAATTTTCTGTTGCTATGGCTACTGGAGATTTGTAAAGTATTAATATCAACTGACCTCTTCCATCCCTCTTTGTTTTGATGCTCCCCTAAAAACTCAATAAATCTTTGTTCTTCATTTTGCATTATCGCAATGTTCTCCCAAGTCGGTTCCGTGCACTGCAGGTGTCTTAGACAATTCACTATGTGAATGGAATGCCTCTAACTTCTGTTTGTGTACTGTTTCCTTTTATTCTTCCATTAAGTATATGGTGAAGACACTGGTATTTATATCTGAACATGCCCACGCATCCAGGAAATAGGAGTTCCCCACAAAAATGGGAGGTAGTCCACAGCGTAAGAGGACAGGTCAATGACACCCTTGTCTTCCTTTCCTTTCCTCTTGCTCTTACATCATAGCTTGCTTTCTTCTGGTCCATTTCAACTCTGCACTTTTTTCTCTGGTCTTAACTAAACCCACTTTCACATAATGGACAAGCAGGATATGAAATCCACACAAAGACGCTCTTTAGAATATCCATTGCCAACACAAACAGAAGG
This sequence comes from Rattus rattus, assembly GCF_011064425.1. Classification (NCBI taxonomy): domain Eukaryota; kingdom Metazoa; phylum Chordata; class Mammalia; order Rodentia; family Muridae; genus Rattus; species Rattus rattus. The sequence goes on from NC_046162.1 coordinate 78,528,098, forward strand.
GAACAAAGAAGAAGAATGTCAGAGGCAAAACAGGACAGCACAGGATCAGAATGTGAGCCCCCAAACCAGAGACCCCAGGCTCAAATTCCTGACACAGTGACACACTAGTAAGTGACTTTGGGCAAGTTACTTAATCTCACTGCGAATCTGCCTCTTCTTGTCACATGGGAATGTGATGTGAAGTCCCATCCCTCCAGCAGTGCTACAAGAGGCATGTTAAATAAACAAAGCTCCTAGGCAGAGTTCAGACTTGAAAATAGAGTTTCTATTAGCATCTTCCTAATAAAGGCAAAGCAGCTAGAATCTAGTGATATCTGATCATTGAATGCTATGAAGAGGGTTCTGTAGGTAGCTCAGTGAGTAAAGTATTTTCTGAGCAAGAATGAGGACCTCGGTTCGATCCCCAGAACTCACATAAAAATCCAGGCATGATGGCATATATTTGCATACTCAACACTGGGCATGTGAGAGTGGTTATGGGTTCCAGACCAATGAGATACTCTGTCTCAAAAACATGGGAAGTGATGCCTAAGATTGACTTTGGGCCTCCAGATAGCACATACATATACGTGTGTGCACATATGCAAACACAATAAAACAAAATAATTAATTTATAAGAATGCAGTCTGATATGGGTTCTTTCATTCTATGTTTAGTAATAAGAACCTCACTAAGGCTACATGAGTCATGTGATAGAGCTAATAGTAATTGTGTGTGTGTGTGTGTATAAAAGAAAAATAACATCAATCATATCAATGAGAAATAACCCTGTAATTTTCTCTGCATTCCCAAAATTGTACAAGACACAACACGAAATATACCAAATCTTTCTGAACTAGAAAACACATATTTAGAGCATAATTTGAACATTTTAATTTAATATAAAAGGATAAAACAGCCATATGCTATAGGGATACATATTATTTCTAACTAGCTCAAAACACCTAAAATAATTCATAGAAGGCATTTTTGGCAGAAACTTTCTTGGGCTGAAAATCTCTGTTAAATATTTAAAGAGAGAGCTGTGAGATTACTTCCAACAAGATTTCCCATGGAAAGAACAGAAGATAAAACCTTTGACATGTCTTTGCTAAAAAATGTCCCTTGGTACATTATACCTCAATAATGAAACCCACTTTTTAAAGCAACAGACGGCAAGGTATGTCAGAGAAAGTGCACGGTTAATGATAAATGACTATTTAATCCAAGAAGAAAGCATCTGAGAAAAGAACAGTGGTCAATGGGGATGTTGGGTCTGGAGTGAAAGCTTCCACTGTAGCTTCTCGGAGAAGGCACAGCACCCAAAACAGACTCACAAAGAAAAGGCAGTCAAAGTATGGTGCTGCCATGATGACTCACAACCAGGGGATCTGACACCCTCTCCTGACATACACGGGCACCAGGCAAACACATACTTCACATATATACCCACAGGCAAAACGCCCATATGCATAATATAAAACTAACTAAATCTAATAAAAATGTAAACATGTAAACCCATATACATATATATGCACATATACATATTGGTATTCATATATAAAGTCATGTATGTACACAATATATATACACATACACACATATACATGTACATAGATGTACATAAATTTGTAAAACTAGGCTATTTAGACAACTCACACTTGGGTCTAGTACATTTTACTACTTCTTTGAGTCACACATTAGAGAACATTTTCAAAGCCATTAAATAGCTCCACTGGTTCATTCATTGAAAAGCAAGCATTTTTTTAACACTTTATAGAGGTTCAAGGATCCTGCTATTTGTTTTAAATGAGAAAAAATTTTGATTATTAAAAGATGTAGCCTTGTTGTAGGAGATGTGTCACTGACTGTAGGATTTGAGGTTTTGAAACTTCACATCACTCCCAGCTCTCTCTCTCTCTCTCTCTCTCTCTCTCTCTCTCTCTCTCTCTCTCTCTCTCTCTCTCTCTCCCTCTCCCTCCCTCTCCTCTCCCTCTCCCTCTCCCTCCCTCTCCCTCCCTCCTCTCCTCTCCCTCTCCCTCTCCCTCCCTCTCCCTCCCTCCTCCCTCCCCCCTCCCCTCTCTCTCTCTCTCTCTCTCTTCTCTCTCTCTGCATCCAACTTGTAAATTCTCAGGTACTTCCCAGTGCCATGCTGGGAAGTGCCTGCTTTCTCCCATGCTTCCCACGATGATGTTGTGGACTTACCCTCTAAAACTGTAACTGAGCTCTGAATTCAATACGTTTTTAAAAACAAGCCTTGACCATAATGTCTCTTCACAGCAATAGAAAACTAACGAAGACATATTGAGAGGTGCAGACTCCTTATTAAGAGTCGTCCGTGAAATCCCATTTGGGTTCTCTTTCAGATCCTTCAGGGGTCGCCCTTCTTTCCCTAATTTCTATAGCACTCTCGGGCTGGAGTCTTGTATCTAGTGTAACCTACCAGGTGCTGGGTCTAACTAGTAAACTATACCCCACTAAGTATAAGGAATCTTGTTAAAAGGATAATTAGAAGACAATTACAAGTCTCCCAAGTTGTATGGTAATTATCTGGCTTCTTACAGAATTGTCCAAGATTCACACTTGCTGACGGTTTAAAGACCTTCTTTACAGGTGCTCAATTATCACAGGTAGCCGAATGAATCAACCGAGCTCATTGAATTCATGACTCATGACAGCCTTATGTCACATCAACCCTCTAAGTCCTCAAGCGCTCTCTCTCTCTCTCTCTCCTCCCTCTCTCTCTCCTCTCACACACACACTCTCTCCCCCCCTCCCCTTCTTCCCCCTCACACACACACACGTGCACTATGCATGTGCACCCACATACACATATATGTAACAATTAACATAAAAAGAGAGGTCATAAAAATGAACAAGCACAATGAAGGGTATATGGGAGGCAATTGTGTTATAATCTCAAAAACCTTTTTCTTTTAATTTAAAAGAACCATGGCTAGTACATTCATCCTCTCTGACTCAAGATCACTAAATAAAGTACTTCTTAAGTTACTGAATGATCGGTGACCCCAGCTTACTTGCTCAAGCCTAATCAGCAATATTTCAGGAAGCCAAGATATGACATTCGAGCAATTTCCTGTGGGTTTACCTCACAGATCTAACCTAGAGATTACAGAATTCAAAAAGAACGCCAACTTAGTAGGTCAGTCTTAATACAAGTCTAAGAGGGCACCCAGGACTGGAACTATGGCGTAATCAAAAATATTCTGATAAAAGAAAAAGAAAGGAGATTGTCTGTATCCTCTGGTTCTTCCTCATTTTACAGGATGAAGCTGTTGCTGGTGAGCTAAACAGCTGATAGGTATCCATTAGTCAGGTTTATTCTGCGTCGTTAATTTCTTTCAGAGAAAATACCTGCATCCATTTTGAGCAGTAGAGCTCAAAATGACAGGAATCTAAACCCTTCCAGGTTCCCTGTGAGAGGTAAAAAAGCAGAGGGACCCAGGAGATGGGGATGAAGGGAGACGCTTCCTCTCACTGTGATGCCTTAGAAAGTTAACATAAAGGCCTAAGGAGAGACAGAGAATTATAATGTGAACTGCACATTGGCACAGTAGGCCGCTCGCTTCATGGTGGCCAGGAAGCAGATAGACAGGGAGGGGTGAGGGAACTGGAGTGCAAGAGAGACTCCGAGGTCTCGTGTCTCCAAGCAGTCACTCCCTTCAACTAGGTCTTACTTCCTAAGGCTCCATCACCACCCAATAAATCATCAAATTGTGATCAGATCACATATGTGATCAACCCATAAATACAAATAAAAGTCCTCATCACACAATCATCTTTCCAATGGCCCACGGCTGAGTACTGCTGTTTTGGGAAGAAAAATTTCTGAGGGACATTTCATATTTGTACCATAACAGATAGCCAGCTTAGAACATTTTCGGTACTAAACAACTGCCAAAAAAAAATATTTTCTTGTTCCTATAAAGGAAGAAACTCAAGCTCAGCCTCACAGAAGATGAAAGAGAGAAGAATCGGGGCCACCAACTTACTATGTCATGAGTGAGCCATGGGAACTGCGTAGACTCTGCAAACCCTTAGGTAACTTTACTCAAGAATTGTCTATATATATTTTATTGGTGGGTGTGTGTGTGTGTGTGTGTGTGTGTGTGTGTGTGTGTGTGTGTGTGTGTCTGTGTGTGTCTGTGTGTGTGTGTAAACTCATTGGTATGCATATACTGATATGCATTTACTGATGTGTCTACACTGATAAAAATTAGATTCCAGCATTCAAAGTCCATGCATGGGCTGGACCTAGACCTCTTACACATATGTAGCAGATGGGTAGCATGGGCTCCATGTGGGTCCACTAGTAAGTGAACAGGGGCTGACTACTTCCTACAGAATCCCATCCCCTAGCTGGACTGCCTTGTCTGACCTCAGTGGGAGAGGATGCCCCTAGTCCTGATGTGGCAGAATGGGTTGGTACCATGGGTTTAACCTTCCTTTCTCAGAGGCGAAGGAAAAGAGGGATGGGGGCAGGGGGATGAGAGTGGGACTGAGGGGGGCTATGATCAGAACGTATTAAGTAAATAAATTAAGGGAAAATCTTAGAAATTAGATTCAATAAAAAACTAAAAAATTGGCCATAGTCCATAGGAACTCATATAAATTAATCTATTCTATTTGGACACTGTGAAAATTGATACCAAGCTTAGGTTTTGTTAGGGTGGTCCTGGCCATATTAGTAAGATACCTCATTGGGGATCTGAGGTCTTTTGGTGACCAAAGATACTTCTGGCTTTTTGTCTGAACAGAAAGTTGTGGTTTCTCAGGAGCTTGCACTATTTTGAAAGGCAGTTTAAGAACATTTTGAAATGTATTATCTCATAGAGCTGGAGTGATTCAGCAACTTGGAAAGTCTACCTTTCAAGACTGTCCATATCAGAATCCCCCCTGATATCTCAGGTCTACCTGCATTGCACACAGATGATGTCTTTCGCCATCCACATTGGCATTGATGCTTTTTGCTGATAAGGAGAGACCAGATAGAAAAAGATCAAAGTTTCAAAATGATCCAGGAAAGTTCAAAGAAGGAGCCTTTGGCCAAGAGTTTCCAAGAAATTGTGGAGAAATACACATATTTTGGAGTGTAAGCTGACTTTTTAGTCACATTTCAAAGGTAAAGAATACAGTTTTCTATTCATCAAAAGTGGAAAGAAATGGCCATTTCCCTGACACCTCTGGGTCCAGATTTCGTGCCAAAACCTGACTCACACTTATCAAAAGAATAAGAGAAAACGTTCCTATTTCGTATGTCACTGATATGTGACTCAGTCCAGAAAGGTAAAATTTTCCTGACAAGAGTATCAGGGCAGATATTAGGTATGCTCAAAGCCAGACTAGAAATTTCTACAGAAACAGCACAGAAAGCTGTATTATACCCAGGGAGTCAACTCAGCTCCCAAGGGCACCATGTACTTGACTTTCCTACTTAGTATAATGCCACAGAAACCTAAATTGGTATATTTGTTGTCAATTCACTTATATCACTACTTAATTTTTGAAGGCTACCCAAGCGACCAATAAAAATGAAACTTGATTTTCCTCACATTGCCTCTGATCTTCAGCTACCGTCCTTTATCACTTTTAGGATTGACATCACGTCTCACATCTTCATCAGATAAAAGGTTCTTGTTGCTTTGAGTACAGGATGAAGGAATCCGTTTCAAAGGTGTCCAGTTGAAACTTCTTGTTAGTTTTCCCACAAGCTAATTAAATTGTTCTAGTGTTGACCAAAACTCAATTGACAATTTCACATCAAGACACTCATGGTGAGCATGCTTTCATTTAAAGGACCAGAACAGAGGCGAGTTAATAGACTCATCCCAGGCTCTTCTTTCAGCTTGATGAGGCAGAATGCAGAGGTCAGCATCAAACACTATCCATATGGAAGCCAGAAACCCAGAGCCATGAATCCACCAGAACGTACACACACGACTGTCCAGTAGACATCTATACTGTCTATGACAGAGCCAGGGTCTGCTACTCATTCATTACTATTGCCATAAGAATTAACTAATCCTAAATGAAATTCTGAAGTGAAACTGCATTTGGTTTGTTTTTTGTTTTTTTTTTTCAAACTTTACTACTTCATCTCATTCCAGCGATGGACCCCTCTGCTTTTCCCAAAAATGTAATCATTTCCTTCTTCTATTTCCTCTGCTCTGAATGGTAAGCCCTAATTCTCTTTACTTTTTCCACATCTCCAAGCAGTCCCGGTTCTCACGAGAATAACACAATGGACCCCATGCAAAACAATGCCAGTACACAATACATGAAAGTCAAGACCACCGTATGTCATGGGCTTCAATATCTTTACTGTAAACGTTTTCCGCTCTTGTGGAAACATGACTAGATTACGTAAAAGAAAACCTTTAAATGCTTTCCTGCCATCACTCCTCAGTGTGCAAAGATCATATTAATATATCTTTGGATTGTAATATGATTGAATGTTTGATTTTTTTAACATTCTCTTTGAATCGCCGTCTTGAGATTTATAAAAATCCTTTAATGAATTTTCGGTCTGGATTAAGACAGAAATTCCAATAACATCTGAAGCTGCCCTCAATATCATTCTGCCATATGGTACTACATGTTTACATGACGTATCATTGGCAATAATAAAATCAAATTTCAAGCAACTCTAGAATGCCTTGAAGATGTTACATGTCCTGAAGTGTGAAATATTGAACCAGGATTAAATAATTTATATGAAAGTAAATGAGCATATCCATCTTACTATCTACAAATATGCTTCATCTTTAATAAATTATGAGTGTGTATCTCATATATAATATACATTTATTATAAATATAAATGGAGCAAGCACAGTCTATGTTAAATTTAAACTATAATAACTACATGACCTAATTATTATCTAGACTTCAATTCTGCTAGTCTCTTCTTACTGAAAATAAGGCCTTCAAACTAAACATCTAGGAGTATTACCTAGTAGTACCTAGGACTTGGTTGGAATGAAAAATCTTAGGCCCACCTGGGACATAGTGAGTTAGAACAGAAAATTTACATTAAGGACTTCAGCTATTACATAGGTATCATGGCATTAAACATATTACAATTTGGTGCATCTATAACCCTTCTTCCTTATACCATTGAAATCTGTACTCAATGACATTGTTTTTTATAGTTAGTAAATCGTCCTAAACCATAATAAACAAAAGACAAAAACTCTTATTGTTACTTCTTTCCCTTGAAGTATGCCTTTTTCTCCTGTATCCTTTATGAATAACTTATTCGAAAGAGTCATATTCAAAAGAAGGCAATATTTTCAGTAAAAAAAAAGAGTTGAAGTCTAGATAATATTAAGTCATATAGTTATTATAGTTATTATTGTTTAAATAACACACACACACACACACACACACAGCACAGTCTCTGCTGTTTCCCCTAAGATTCTCTTCTAAGGCAAAGTCCAATCCGACTCCATGTCAATTGTTTTTAATGACCTTCATCTGATGACGCACAGGTCCCAGTGGGAATTTCTCAGCTCTTATTTCCCCTGGCCTTCTCCCAGCATTCTACCATTACCCTTTCCTTGCCTTTTCAATAGCTCTCTTCCCTTGACTGCTGTGGCACGTCCTGGGTTTTGTTCTCCTCGTGATATCGTTCAGCCCCCACCTATCTACTTCCCAGGTCCATTTCTGGCATTGCAATAGGCTGCCTCTTCCTGCAGATGGCCCCTGACATGCACTTTTACAGCGTCTCTAACATCTCACATACAGACAATGTTGAAATGTCTGTCTCTGATTCTGCTGAGGTAAATCCATCGACAAAGCTGCCCAGTGGACAGGACCACTTGGATGTCTAAAAGAAACTTAAAAGTGAGGCCAACATGTCCATATCTAACCCTGTATACTTATTTCTTCCAATTTCCACAATTAAAATAAAAACGCTGTGAGAATATCAATATAAGGAAGCTTGGGGTAATCCACAGTATCTCCCATGTTACTTTAAGTGCTAATTTTTTTAAGTTTACATATAAATTATGTATACATGTGTTGTGTATATATGCATATATATTTATATATACATACATGTGTACATATACATACATATGTATGCATATATGCATGTATATGTGTGTATATATACATTATATATAGGTATACTAATATATATACTAAGTATATTAACACATTTTGCACTCTATCATCATGCTTTTAGATATCTCGAAAGTCATAAGATACCAATCTTTCAATTGTTTCATTCTTTCACACCGAGGCCGTTGAGAGACTCTTCTGTCTAATCATAATCTGTAGAACTTTTCGCCTCAAACAGAAAGTTCCACTTCTCTTTTATTTTAATCCATTAGAGCCCAGCTCCCTTCCTATCTCAGCATCTGCAGGCTATATGTCCCTGGAGTCCAAAGCTATGCCAAATCCCCTTCCCATTAATCTCCACGCATGTGTCTACTGCTCTGCCCTAGGATTCATCCTCGCTGTATTTCTGTGACCAGTGCGCTGTTTTTGTACTTCTGGTGATTGCCCAGCTGATAGACAAATAGATACAAAGCACACAGAGAGGTGGATTGCCCGAACAAGTAAGGACAATGCAATGCTGGGTTTAATTCCAAAGTCTCGCTTCTTCATGCAAACAAAACAAAGGGCTAGTAGAGGGAAATCCCTCTCTACTTTTTCACAAAGGGCAGAACCCCCACCTTTGGAGGGGCGTGTGCTCTCAGGCAGGTCAGTTGAGCCTGTTATTGTTCATAGTGTCCGCGTTTAGAAGGTGGTGGTCAGGAATGCCTCTGGGAGGAAATGTTAGTGCTTTAATGAGCAAATTTCGGTTTTCGGTTGCCTAAAAGGGAAGGACAGGAGGGTTGGGAAAGTGCAGCTGGCCTGGTAGAGAGGTCAGCTGAAGGTCACCCTCTAAGTCTCTCTAGAAGGCTTCTTCTGAAGGGAAAAAGAATTCGGAAGCAGATTTAGCATCCTTTAAAGAAGCCACACCTTCTATCTTGCAACCATAATAGGTCCTAAGAATGCTAGCTCGCTGGTTATACTTGCGCGTACGGATGTACAAATGCCGTATTCATATTTACATACACTTCCTGCCTACACAGATCATGCACTGTATAAGAACCTTATTTTCTTCAGGTCTATCAATGCACTCTAGAAGTCAGCAAGCAAAAAACGCTAGCTATGAAACAGTTACTCAACACATGACCTTTGAGCACCGTATGGGTGGGCGATGAACTCCAGTGAGCCTATCTCTACCTAAGGAGCTATTGGCAGTTGTAACTGTTGAAGAAGGAAAAAATCCTTTTTCTTTGGCTTTTGGTAGGTTGCCCATGATTGGTGGATGGTTCACACCCATACCCATATGGGCAGCACCATTCGGTTATTTGGTTATTTGAAAAGTAAAGAGGATGATATGAGATTCGGTTGGGACTGTGCTGGGGTCGGGATGAAAGGCTAGAGAAGGAAAATAGAAGTGATATCATTACATTTCATTGTATAATAAGAGTAAATTAAAATAAGGACACAGATAAGCAATAGGCATGCTTCGTTGGTGTGAGATACTCCTGGTCCTCACACGTACTTTGAAAATTTATTTTCACATTTACCTCATCAATAATCAAGCTGACAAGGGCTGGCTCCATTGACCTACTTGCTCTTCCTAATTGAGCGTCCCTCCAAATCAGTGTCTGTTAGTGTCCCCAGCTCTCCCATTCTCTGAGCAGGAGGAATGAGTCATTTGGAAGTCTGCAGAAACTTTATTCAAAATGCTTCACTGAGCTATTCATGTTTGGTCTCATTTTCTTCAAGTATGGATTTAGTATTCAACACAATTCCTGTGGCTTTTGAAGCTCACATATGAAAGGAACAAGCATGTTATACATCTGCTCCGCATCAGCCTTGCCACATGAGAGAGGGCCTGTGCAAGTCCTGACATCAGCCTCACTGGAGGTTCGTCAGAAATTGGACCGAGAACGGTAGGGATGCAACTATGCTGCTAGAATGCTTGCCTAGCATTACTGAGGTGCTGGGTCAGTCCTAAATTCTACCTAAACAGGATGTGGTGATCCATGCCTCTAATCCCAAAGATGGCAGGATCAGGAGTGCAAGATCATCCACAGCTACACATGGAGTTGAAAGAATGTCTAGGATACAAGAACTTAATCATAGAAGAGTATGGAGGAGGAAGGAAGGAAGGAAAAGAAGCAGGAAGGGAGGGGGAAAGAGTGAGGGAGAAAGAGAAACAGGAAGGGAAATACAAACTAGAAATTTAGTCTTAAGAAACTCTTCAAGCAGTTGCTACATGCATAGAAGTTTTGAGAGTTCTGTACAATTAGAACTGGAGGGATGACTTTGGTTAAGAGTACCTACTGCTCTTGCAGAAGACCTGGGTTCAGTCCCTAGCATCCCCCTGATGGCTTCAGTTCCTGGGAATGTGATGTACTCTTCGGGTTTCTGGGAAGACTTTCACATTGTGGTGCACATGAATTCATGCAAGCAGACACACATACACATAAAGAAAACATAAACCTCTTCAGAAAAGCATTCTGTAGAGTGAAACAAGGTTCTACAAGGTCGGCAAGCTCCAACACACAGGCGGGGCTCCTTATAATCATCCTTTGCTAGAGGATCATGCACTTCAGCAAAAAGGACAAAATCCCTCAGCTCATCTGTAGAAGAAGAACTTTCCTCCGTTCTATTTCTAGAAATATAAAACAAAACTCTGTGTCCAGACCCTCCTTCCAAAACCAGGATGTGCCTCTGTTTTGGGATAGTATTTGCTTTGGGCTGTTTTATTCCCTCGTGTTCTGAACCTTCACACAGCCCTGCTGATCACAGCTCCTCTTCCAGTTGTAACCTCTTGGCAGTCATGCATCAGCATTTCCATTCTTCTTACCCTGAACATTTTTCATGTCCTTTGAAACAGCCCCAAACATACTGAGCTGCTGCCTGCCAATAACCGAGTTATCTCATTTAGCACCAGTAATTATTTTTGTTACTGTTCTGGTTATAAAATAGCATAGGTTTTGTGTGGTCTACCCCAACCATCTTCCCACCATAAGCTTTATTATGCCTAGTGTGCAACTTTACAAATCAAGTCTTTTAATTTTTCAGAAAGACGTGTGTGTGTGTGTGTGTGTGTGTGTGTGTGTGTGTGTGTGTGTGTTGGGGGGGTGTCTTCTCCTCTAATTTACATAGAATTGTCAATGGATGATCTGATAAGCTGAAAGCTAGCTAGCCCCGTAGAATGTTACTGAACACAATAATATATGAATGCAACTTACTAAAACAATAACGATAATAGTTCGACCATTAAATGATACATTCAAAGTGCACATATGTATGCACACTTTGCCTGGCCATGTGTTTTGAAATTACTTTCTAAACTCTAATAAAGTTTAATTCACCTCAACCTTCTAAGTTTTGAAATGGTTGCACATATGTAGACATAGTCAATTTTTAATCAAAAGTTTTCTGTGATACAATCATTAATGCCAGTTAGTAAGAAGGCACCCATAGGCAATGCATCACGTGCCAGTGGCGCCCTAGAGTAGAAAAAAGATCTCATTTAGATAAAAATAGAAATGAGACTCCCCGGAGTTGCGTTTGAGTTATTCAAAGTCGTAACAAAATAAACTCTGGTCATTTAGGTCTAAGCCATCAGAAAATAAAAGCTCAAATTTAGTCTAGATCAAATATTTACAGTGAATATCTATCACTTCTCTCCTAAAGTTTGTGTTTAATTTCTGTGTATAATGTGTATACAATGGGGAGTGAGGGGCAGGTATCCCATGGTTTGAGGATAGAGCTCATAGAACAAGTTTGTGGAGTCGGTTCTCTCCCTGAAACTTTGTATGGGTTTCAGATACCAGAGTAAGGTTGTCAGGCTCCTGTAGCAAGTGCCTTTACCCACTGACCAATCTTGCTATCCCCTCATTTACTGAAGTTTTAATTGACAAAAGTTATAGATATTCATCCTATACAAGACTCTTTGGAGTGTGTGTGTTTTGTGTGTGTGTGTGTGTGTGTGTGTGTGTGTGTGTGTATACACACAGACATAACACACATAGAACATACACTCACTACACATTTGGACATATGGACCCAGAGTTGCTTCATGATGCTATGAGACTTGCTTCAAGAGTTGTCACAGAGCTCAAAAGACCAGACTATTCGGAAGAACACAGGGAAGAGTGTGCTTATAAGATTTCAGATGAGAGAGAGAAGTCGACCAGGAACTGGACTAGAGACCACGCATGTTGCATTCTGGGAGAAGATCTTATATAGACTGTGTCTATGCCCTGAAACTCAGAGAGAGAACCTCAGTGAGAGGGTTAGAAGGTGACAGATGTTAATTTGGTGCCGAATTTTAAGGCAGCACTTTATCAAAACTACACCAAAGCTCCGTCGATTCCTTTTAGCCACATCGACGGTGATTGTAGTGATCAAAGAAGCTGAAAGGTTGAAGCAAGATAATTCGTCAGGAAACTAAGTGCATGTAGACATGGAGCCAAGGAGAGCGTAGCCGCTTAGGCCCATTGAAAAGAGCTGAAGACTTTGCATAAGGGTGCTGGGAGATACGCCCTGAGTGTGTGGGGTAAAGGGTCACGGTGTCTTCCAGCCCAGAAGGATGGGCAGGCTAGAGGATGGGCAGCAGGGTCAGATTCCTGCAGGAGGCCTCCGAGAAATGAGGTGCAGAGAGCTTTATGAGTAAAGTCAAATACATAGCAGAGGTCTCCCAAAGCCAGGGATGATGAGGCCCAGTAACCTCTGCAGACCAAGGGAAGCTGATCTCAGCCAGTAGAACCAATCTAGAGCAGAGGCCACGGAGGTGGTGCTGTCTGAAGCCTCGGGTTCACATTCTGCCACCACATGCCAGACTACTCAACGCGAAGCCACAAGATTTGATGTTTTCCCTGCTAGATTTCTGTCCTCCTTTGATCTAGTCCTCTACAGATATTGGCCTATTCCTCGCCTTCAGATTAAAGATACCTGTACCCCTGGACATTGGACATACACGACGTGATTTTTACCTTTTGAACAGTCACACAACTGAAGTTGCACAGGTCTCAGACAAGACTCTAGACTTGCCATATTTTAAGCAAAGTTGCAATAGACTCCAGGGAATGATGAATGAACTTTATGTTATGAGACAGCTATGGAATGAGCTTTTGAGGAACCGGGGGAGAAAACGTGATAGCCTACAGAGATGTGCTTGGAGTCAAGCTATCGAGAAGTAGACTTAAATTCTTCTTGATTATCAATTTGATTAAATAAATAACAAAGGTACTAATAAAGCAGACCGTTGGTGGGATGTGCAAGTGACAACTTCTGAAAGGATTTCATATGGAAAGAAAGAGCCAACGTAACTATGAGGGTTGCCATCCCACAGGCTTGGGGTTCAGATGAAATAAAATGGAAAAGGTAGAAAGATTCTAGAACAAGTAACGGGTGTTGTGTTTCTTATCAGCCACGATGTGGGCCGTTCTGCTGCCCCCACGTCCCTTGCTTTGATAGACATCTCTGTATCAATGAGCCAAAATCTAGTCTTTCCTCCTTTAAGTCACGTTGGCCAGACATTTTGACTCCACGATGAACCGTCTGCCTAAACACAGAAGAGCAGGTGTTTTAAATGTATTCCCCTTACTAAGATTTTATATCCTTTTGACTGGTGTCTTTCAGCTTCCATCATCTCCCAACTGCACTCTATTGCTGCTTCTGTGAGTTTAGCCGTTTTATATTAAATAACAATTGATGTTGGTTGCTAAGAGACTGAGAGATGCCCAGAATAGGAGGGAAGCATACTTCTGGGTGGGCCTCTGAGGGTGTCCCTAAGATGACTGAGTTGCCAATAACTCAAGGGAGAAAGGAAAATACTTCTCCTCAATGTGAGCAGCAGCATGTAACAAGCGGTAGAGAGGAGATAAAATTAAAGGGCAAAAAGAGGAAACCGGTCAACGACTGAGAGCGCCATTCTTCCCAAGTGTGTCTACAGCGGTGGCATGGCCTATGCTCATTGCAACCTTGCTTCTTCAGCTCCTCAGTGAGGACTTACAGCTGCCTCTTGGGTCTCAGATTGGAGAGGCATCATTTGAGATGGATGTTCACGTATGGTATGGCATACGATTCCAGGGCCTTTCTTCTCTGCAGGAGTATCCAGTTTTCCCAGCACTGATTATTGAAAAGGCTACACTTTGCCTATTGTGTGTTCCTGTTAGACCCAAGTAAGTACGAATGTGTGGGTTTATCTCTGGGTTCCATTTGCCAGTGTCTTTCTATTAATACCAGTGCCACACACTTTTGATTATAAAAGATTTGCGGTTGATTTTGAAAGTCACATAAAATGGTGCCTCCAACTTTTTCATTTTACTCAGTTATTTTTTTCATTACCAAGAGCATTGTATGATTCTGTAAATTTTACATCTCTGCCTATCTTTTGTGCAGAAAAAAATACTATTGGCTTGCACTGACTCTTTGATTGTTTTGCAATTAACCTATAAATTGTTTTTAATGAATATTTAAGTAATATTAATCTTTCAAATCCATAACGAGATACATTTCCATTTAGTTATGACCTTTCAATTTAGTTTATCAAACTTTTAAAGTTTTCAGTGTGGACATCTTTCGTGTTCTGAGCCAAATTTATTCCTAAGTCTTTTATTCTATTTAGCTTTATACAAATGAAATTATTTTCTTGGCTTCTTTTCAGAAGGTTTGGAGTTATTGAATAGAGATTAAACTGATTTTCAAAGGTTAGTGTATACTTCAACGTTACTGAAATCACTTAGTAATTTTAAGCATGTGTGCATTTGAGTTCTAATGGTCTGTGGAGGTTTTAGGGAGAGAGAAGAAAGCCAGCCAGAGCTAACTCTGAACAAATTACTACTTATTGGGACCACAGGCGATTCCTCTAGCTACCTTGTTTTGAGACAGGGCCTCACACTGAGCTCACCAACCGGCTAGACTGGCTGGCAGACACCAGAGATCCACCTGTCTCCACACTTCCTGGACTGGAAATACAGATGTATTTCCACCGCCCCCACCACCACCATTTACAGGAGTGCTGGAGCTATAAACTTAAGTCCTTGAGCTTATGCATACATCCTACTGATGGAGCCTTCTCCCAGACCCTTATTGAGAGACTTCTGTTAGGAAATATTGGGAGAATCTTTGCTGAATCTTTTGACACTGTTAGATTGCCTCTGTCCTCTATTTTTTTAATGTGCTGTAGCACATTTATTCATATTCAAGTATGTTGTCCCATCCTTACATGCCAGGGGTAAATCCTAGGCCCTTGTGATTAATCCTTCTAATGCCTATGATTTCTATTTTTTTATTAACTTGAGTATTTCTTATTTACATTTCTAGTGTTATTCCTTTTCCCGGTTTCCGGGCCAACATCCCCCTAACCCCTCCCCTCCCCTTCTTTATGGGTGTTCCCCTCCCCATCCTCCCCCCATTGCCGCCCTCCCCCCAACAATTACGTTCAGTCTTACCAGGACCCAGGGCTTTCCTTCCACTGGTGCTCTTACTAGGATATTCATTGTACCTATGAGGTCAGAGTCCAGGGTCAGTCCATGTATAGTCTTTAGGTAGTGGCTTAGTCCCTGGAAGCTCTGGTTGCTTGGCATTGTTGTACATATGGGGTCTCGAGCCCCTTCAAGCTCTTCCAGTTCTTTTTCTCTGATTCCTTCAACGGGGTCCTGTTCTCAGTTCAGTGGTTTGCTGCTGGCATTCGCCTCTGTATTTGTTGTGTTCTTGCTGTGTCTCTCAGGAGAGATCTACATCCGGCTCCTGTCTGCCTGCACTTCTTTGCTTCATCCATCTTGTCTAATTGGGTGGCTGTATATGTATGGGCCAAATGTGGGGCAGGCTCTGAATGGGTGTTCCTTCTGTGTCTGTTTTAATCTTTGCCTCTCTATTCCCTGCCAAGGGTATTCTTGTTCCCCTTTTATTTTATTAGCACTTTGATAAGATTTTTTTTCTTTTCCTTTATTATTCCCTCGAACAATACATCGAAACCGCAGCCTCCCCTTCCTCCCCTCCCCCCAGTGCCCTTTCCATCTCTTCTCTTCCCAAGATTCACTGCTCCTCTGTTTCCCTTCAGAAGAGAGCAGGACTCCCGGTGATGTGAACTGAACACAACATCAACAAGAGGCACTAAAACTAGGTACGAACCCTCATCAAAGCTGCAACAGGTAACCCAGTAGAAGTAAAATGGTCCCATGAGCAAGCGAAAAGCGTCACTGTTAAAAATCCCACAAAACCCCCAAGCTAAAATACCATACCATGTATTCAGAGGACCTAGCACAAACCCACACAGGCTTCAGTCTCTGTGGTTCTCTATGAGCCCTGCTTAGTTGGTTCTGTCGACCATGTTCTCTGGATGTCCTTAACTGGAAATCTCTTGATGTCTCTGGCTCTTACATTTCTTCCTCCCTATCTTCTGTAGGGTTCCCAGAGCTCCATCTAATGTTTGGCTATGAATCTCGACATTTGCAGCTACTGAAACATTTGGGCTAGGCACTGATTTATGTGAACAGCAGTGTGTATTATTAAGAATCATTTCTTTTTTGATCAATTGTGTTTGATTCTACCCTAGCTTCTGAGCCATTCAGTAACAGTCTCCCTCTCCTGGCTTGGGCCTCAAGTCAGACCAGTTACTGGTTGGCCACACCAAGCTCTGAGCCACCAGTGCCCCAGCATATTTTACAAGTAGGACAGGGGTGTGCGTTGAAGGTTTCGTGGTTGGGTCTGTGTCCTAATCCATCCACGGGAGTCTAGCCTGGTTACAAAAGATGGCCAGTTCAATTTTTTTCTTTAAATTCTGGGGCCTGGATATAAGATCCTGTGGTTAAGGCCATGTACTTCTCTTATAGGGGACATCACTTGAATTCCCAGCGTTTATACAGGGCAACTTAGTAACACCCTTAGTTACTGGTGAGTAACTCCAGCAAGAGAAGGAACTGTCTCCATTTTCTGGACTCTGAATGTACCTCTACCCACATGCACAGACCAATACATAGGTACATGTAATTAAAGATAAAGAGAAAATATTTTTTTAAGTTACCTTTTGAATCCGTCCTCGTCGGAGATGGTGGCCAATAACTTTCTTTTTCTATTACCTTGGTACTTCGGTCTGTCCTTGGAAACCAGCTAGTAAAGCTGGCATTGTGAAGCCACCCTGCTTCATCTTTTGGAAGCATTTGAAGCGTAGTGGTGTTGCTTATTAAAACATTTATCCTATATCACCAGCAAACGCACTGGGCTTTCCTTCGGCTCACATCGTATTCACTTTGTATTCTGTCTCGATCCTTGCTCATTCGTGGCCTGTTGAGATGTTCTGTTTCTCTGTGAAAAATAGAAGTTAGAAGTTATTCTTTTATAAATTTTCTCTTATTCCTTTTGGTTTTGTTACCTTAGAGGAGGAGAATAAAGTTCATGGTCTGATTTTTCTCATTATACAATCATTTTTCCTTATAAATAACTACTTCTGTGTATTATTATATATTGACTTCACTATATCTTCACAAAAATATTTATATGAGAAAAACGCTTTATCAAAGTATTTGTTCAATCTATTATGAATCTATTAGAATCACTTTTAAGGAAAGGAGGAAAGATGGGAGAGAGGGGGAATAAAACAAGTCAAGACAAAAACATTTTGTCTGAGACTATCATGAACAGTTCCTATGAATACATAGTTAGTTTTCTAAATCCTTAGTAAATAAAATACACCAATGAGCCAAAGCTAGACATTTTAATGTATATTTCCAGATTCATGCTCTCAATAATTTTGTTTTCAATTTTTAAAAGTTATCTTTAGTTTTGGGACTGCAACAAGTATGTTTTATGATGAAAAGAAATGAAAATAATAGATTGGTTTTAACTCCTAGGCTCAACGCCTGAAAGGATAACAATCATCTCTTTGATGACCATTTGACCATTTTGACTGTGGCATGGAACTGAGGGAATGTATAAAAACCACATCAGGTAGAAATCCTTTAGATTGAAGAATATTTGCACTATACATACACCAGGCTGGCTTTCATTCTGAATAGCATTTTTTGAACAAAAGTTATGGTATTAAGACCCCTCCATGAGATCCATTTCACTCAGCAACCTTTGCCTTGGGAAAATATAGGGAAAATTCTCAACTACCTGACAATGTAAGTTGAGATTTGTAAATTCACTTCAAAAGTAAATTTTCATGGAGTTGACAGAATACAAGCTCTAATTCAAATTCATCAAGAGACTATAAAACAAAGAATTTAGTTCACATGCCACACATATTTATGCACATTTATCTTAAACAACCAACTTTGCGCCCCCAGTACAAGGAAAACATTTCATTACTTATCAGAATTCTCAATCTGAATCTTGTGAGGTTGAGAGTTATATAGTAATAAGTACTTGGTTGGTAGTCAACAGAGCTATCAAACTTTTACTAATTACATAGTGAATTGTTTTCTGTACATTGGCAAAAACAGTTTGCAGGTTTGAAAACGTAATGCCACTTACTGACGACAATTGCAGGAAAATGATATGCCGAAAATAAATGTGTATTAAAGTTAGACTCTTTACCTTGAGTCACAGCTCTACTACTGCTGATTTGAAGTTCTCTGTGCCTGAGTACTCTTTCCTGCATAATAGCAATGTTTTTCTACAACGATGGTGATTTGGGGGTTAAAGTTAATTAATGTACCAAAACTTCGTGTCTGAGAAATAGTCAACAAGTCAAGACCATGTTAAGTCATGTTACTACTTATAGCAATTGTCATGAAAGATATCTGGATCTGTCTCCCAGGGTCCTCCATGATTTATGTAATGACTTACGGTGATCTCAGCAATGAGTTTCTGTAGTTATTTGTACAGGGGACATATGTTACTTTGCTTAGTGGGGAGAAGTGGACCTGGATGGAGACACTGGAAAATACTGCAATCATCTCTTATGCAGAAAATTGTCTTACTAATGTATATGTGTCAGAACACAGTTTTAGGGTGGTCTACATCAGGAATGATGTTCAGGCAACAAAATTGTCTCATTTATGCAACCCAGAACACATGAGAGTGATCCCTGTCAGAGACCTAATGGAGTAATTTATGAAGTTTTGATTGCCAAGCAGATGAAAATTCATGTTGGCTCTTCAACACATTCCCTTCCTCACATGGTTATAAATGCTGGGAAGCAAATAAAAATCAAGCTGCCTGATGAGAAAGATCTGGGAGAGAGTCTACACACAAAGTCTACACACACAACTGCAGACAATGCAATTGGTCAGGAAAATTTTATTTCCCTGAAAACAATATATTTCCCTAGTCCATCCCAAGCCGTAGTTTCAGTTCTTGCATTTGTTAATATTAAAAGTTTTTCTTTAATTTTGGAGAAAGAAGCTATAACAAACATTTATCTTCAATGCGCCTAACCTCCAGTCGTAGGCTGTGACTTTGTAATCTTCATTCTCCCAGATGTTCGAGCAGAAAAGTCCTAAATGAAATCTACCTACCCATCCCATTAACCATTGGCTACATTATATAATCGCGTCTGTCTTCTTGCACACAATCATATAAAAACCACAAAAAAGTAAACAAATTTGCAACAAGGGTATTCAACAATAAATGCACCTAAGTGTTTCAAATCAATGTAAATACAACAACAGACCCCAGTATGCCAAAGTTCCTTTTAGTCATCAAATTTAATCTTAAATTTTATAGGTTCTAAAATCTTCATTTTACAGGCAGAAACTACAGACTTCGTCTGAGAAGGTCACCCTTTACCAATGTCATCATAAACTAGATTTGTACATCATCCCTCTAAAACACATATATATGTACATATATATATATATATATATGACATAAACAGGTTCACGGATAAATTAGTAGAGTGTGAAAGGAGACAGACAACAACATTGTTCCCATATGGTTTTGCCTCAATAGCATTACACAGTACACATAAGATTAATGCTGATTCATTATATAAAGAAGAGGGAAAAAAAAGAAAAGAACATCTGAGTAATTACTCAGAATATGCCTCATTAAAAAATACAGATGGAAATAGTCTCAAAATATTCTGAAAAACCAGTAAAGTGTTTCATATGTTTATAAATATCTTTGAAAATATCAATCTTTACAATATGTTGTCTCCTAGTTTTTGATTTAGTTAAATATATGCCACCATATTTCAGCCAAAGCTGTTTGCTTATTACACAAATAAATCTTAATATGCCACTCTCTTACATTGGAGAAAAAACTTTCCAAATGCCAAATGAAGCCAACTGTTGAATAACAAATCATAATATTTGTTAACATACTTTAAAAATTGAGCTGCTGTTTTTTCCCCCCTGTAGGCTCAGTGATTTGTCTGCGTCACTGTTTTGCATAAGCTCGAGAAACATGGATTGGGTAATGGCTGAAAAATGCGGCTGATGGTTTTGAAGTTTTAATTTTTAAAAATAGTGCCACCACTTGAGAAATAAACATGATGTCTAGGAATAGACTTTTCTTTCTTTCTTTTTTTTTTTTTTTTTTTACAAATATGCAGAAGACTTTTCAAGTTCCCCTAAATGATTAAAAAAAAATAACTTACATAACACCAGCTACTTGGAAAAGAGGTTAGGAAACAGAATACATCCAGCTTCAGGAATTTCAAAACAATCAAACGCCTAGCTCTGCACATCAAATCAAATATGATAAATACAGAGGTTTCGCCTCCCATAGAGCACACGATGCAGTTCACGGAGCGCAAGGGGAAGTTGGGGGCCAGGTGCTGCTTTTCTGGCCAAGAGGCACTTACCCCCCATGAATCTTTTTGCTATTCCACCAACAGGATGAACATCTTACCTTGTTGGTTGTGTCTTCCACACTAAGTGGCTTGTCTCATGATAATTCCTTACCATGATTCTTTATATTTCCCTTACAATAGGGAATTCTTTTCCATAGCTGAGAACCTGCCCCATTCATCTCTGATGTCAACATAAAGGTGACTCCATAGCAGCAGAGTGTCTGAAATTGGTTCCACCTTCTCCCAGCACCACCCTGCTCCATGCTCCATTTTATTCCTTACCTGTTCTGCTGTCTTCCTCTCCTATATGTGATTGTTCTAGCACTTCCATTCATGGTAATGTGGTCATATATCTTGTTTGTCAACAATTGCTTAGCTCGTGGATGATTGAAACCAAATAAAATGTTATTAATCTTTGCCTTGGATGACCTACAACGAGCAGTCAATAAAAATGAGTATCGTTTTAAAATTCCAAGCTGTGGATTCAGATTAAACGAATGAAACCGTAGACTTTGCCCCTTCCCAGTTTTGTAGACTGGGAAGCATATGAAAAGTTTCTATAGGTTTTGTTTCCTGTGGAACAAATTATAGGGAGTTGTTGGGGAAAATACATGGAGAGAAGACAGTAAAGATACCATGAATGAAAGTTATTAGTACTTTTCTGAAATTAAATTTATTTGCATAACCTTTGCCATCCTGTTTTAGATGTTTTCCATATACTGAGCATATGAGAGAGAAAGATTGTTGTCCCCATAAACAATCGTGGTGGCATGGATCATACTAGCTTTTTGTTTAGTGCACCTTTCCAAAAGCAGTTTAATCAAAGATATACAATCATTCCCAATGTACTGCAGAAGAAAGGAGGGAGGGAGGGAGGGAGGGAGGAGGGAGGGAGGGGGAGGGAGGAGGGAGGGAGGGAGGGAGGGAGGGAGGGAGGAAGCAGAGAGAAGGGATAGAGGAAGGCAAAAGGACAGTGGAAGGAGGTTAGGAGAAGACCTAGATCATGGACCAGGAAAATGAAGACAGCTAAAATATATGTAACTGAGTGCCTGAAAAGAGAGAGAGAGAGAGAGAGAGAGAGAGAGAGAGAGAGAGAGAGAGAGAGAGAGAGAGAGAGAGAGATGCATAAAATTCCAAAAATATACACAGGACTCCCGTTAAGTCTAAATGAGCTGTATGTAACCTGCCTGAACATAAAATCTGATTGAGAAAGAAAAAACCAAGTACTTAAAGAAGAATTATTTCTGGAAAAATTAAGTGTGATGTATTTTCATTTGGACCCTTCTATATAGAGAAAAGTGGATAGCTATGGAATCGGGAACATCAGCGTTGAGTAATAGACTCGGTGAAACCCTAAAGCTTGTTTTCTCACCTGTAAAATGTGGGTAGTTTAACCGCTTCATAGAATTATTGTAAAATGCAATGCAGACATATCGAAAATGGTTTTAATCCTAACACTTGCATGTAACTACTATACTTACAACAGCCTCCTGGCTATTTATTTGTCCCATAGAAATGTCAACGGGTACAAAATAAATGCACATTTTTTCATCATTTATTGGATATTTTCTGTATCTATATTTCAAATATTATTCCTCTTCCTGATTTCTCATCCAGAAACCTCTATCCCATCCCCCCAACCCCTGCCTCCTTATGAGGGCGCTCCCCTACCCACCCACCCACACACTCCCACCTCCCCGCCCTGGCATTCCCCTACACTAGGGCATTGAGCCTTCACAAGACCAAGAACCTCTCCTCCCATTTCTCCTCCCATTGATGCCCAACAAGGTCATCCTCTGCTACATATGCAGCTGGAGCCATAGGTCCATCCATGTGTACTCTTTGATTGGTGGTTTAGTCCCTGGGAACTCTGGGGTTGGGGATCTGGTTGGTTGATATTGTTCTTTCTATGGGGTTGCAAATCCCCTCAGCTACCTCAGTCCTTTCTCTACCTCCTTCACTTGGGACCCCATTCTCAGTTCAATGATTGGTTGCGAGCATCCACCTCTGTATTTGTCAGGCTCTGACAGAGCCCCTCAGGAGACAGCCATATCAGGCTCCCATCAGCATGCACCTCTTGGCATCCCCAATAGTGATTGGGTTTGGTGACTGCATGTGCGATGGATCCTCATGTGTGACAGTCTCTGGATGGCCTTTCCTTCACTCTCTGCTCCACACTATGTCTCCATATTTCCTTCTGTGAGTATTTTGTTCCCCCTTCTAAGAAGGACTGAAGCATCCACACTTTGGTCTTTCTTCTTCTTGAGCTTCGTGTTGTCTGTAAATTGTACCTTGGGTATTCCAAGCTTTTGGGCTAATATCCACTTGTCAACAAGTGCATATCATGTGCAACATGCGTATTTAAATGTCAATCATACCAGAATTGCTTAGCACCCCAACATATTAACACCCATTTGCTATCTGAAGCATCTCCAGTAGAAGAATGAGCATCTCCATTCACAATTGGTGTGGCCTCAGTATCTGAAGAGGCTTATTAAGTTCCTTCTTAGATCATTGTATTCATGTTGCTGGCTCAGGTCAAGATGATTAAAGGTCTGGAAAAATATTATCTAAGGCAACATTTCTTAACATTTCTTAATCTCAGGATCTCTGGAGACTTCACGGGTTCTGGTAATTACCTGAAACCATAGTCAAGACTGGGGTGTGCTTTGAGGGAATGGTTATAAGTTAGATCTTAAGAATAACCTACAAACACAGCTGCAATAACATAAAGTGTAAGGTTTGAAGGCAAACACATTCTGTAATTGCCCTAGAAATTGACCTAGGAAAACTTCTCAAAAAAGGAAAAACCCAAGTTTTTCATATTAAAAATAATTCCAAAAATAAATTAAAATTCCAGGGATGAAGAGAGGGCTCAGTGTATAAAGTTCTTGTCTTGTAAACATGAGATAACTTTCAATTCCCAGCCCTTATGTAAGAAAAAACAAAGTAACACATGTCTATAACTCCAGCTCTGAGGAGGCAGATAGAACATTCTAGAAGCCAGTCAAGCCAAACCTATAAGCTCCAAGTTAGCAAAAGGCCCTCAGGTGTGGGAAGATGATGAAAAACGGGGTGGGAAGCATCTCTAAGACTGAAGCGTCTATGGTAAGTCTTTGGGGGTGACCTTAGCTGAGATTCCTATCAGCAGGAGATATGAAGACTGAAGTGACCACCCTCTATACTCAGGTGGGACTTCCAGTAGAGGGAAGGGGCCATCAATCCACCCACAAAACCTTCAACCCAAAATCTGTCCTACTACAAGATGCATGGAGATAAAGATAGAGATTGAAGGAACGGCCAACCAATGACTGCCCTAACTTGAGATCCACTCCACGGAAGGAAACCAACCCCTGACACTGTTAATGATACTCTGCTGTGCTTGCAGACAGGAGCCTAGCATAACTGTCTCCGGAAAGGCTTCAGCCAGCAGTGGGCAGAAACAGATGCAGAGACTCACAGTCAAACAGATCTCAGGGAATCTTGTGGAAGAGTGAAGGATAGGATTGAGTGAGTCAAAGGGGTCAAGGACACCATAAGAAGACCTACAGAGTCAACTACCCTGTACTCATGAGGGCCTACACAGACTGAGCCACCACTATGAGCGTGCTGGAGATGGACCTAAGCTCCATACACAATTGTAGCAAATGTGCAGCTTGTTCTTCATGTGGGTCCCCAACAATTGGAGTGGAGTCTCTGACTGTCTTGCCTGCCACTGAGTCTCCTTCCCCTAGCTGGACTGTCTGGTTGGGCCTCGGTGGGAGAGCATGCACTTAGTCGTGCTTCGACTTGATGTCTCATCACATCAAACACAATCATATACACGCGTGCACACAACACATACACACACATACACACACACACATACACACACACACACGCACTCGTACACACACATGCAAACACAAGCATGCACGCACGCATGCTTGCACACACACACAATGTCTAAGCGTGATAACCCCAGAAATGCACCTCTTCTTAAAATCTCCACATTCTCACATGAACACAGTAGCTTGCAGCGAATGTTCTTGGTTTTAGAATTAGATTCTTTCGTTCAACATAACCATTTAAAATTAATTCAAGTTGCTTTGCATGACAGCTCTTTTCATGTCTTGTGTAAATTACCCCACAGTTTATCTGTGCGATCTACTGAAAGACATTCGAGTTGTGTTCCAGCTTCTGGAAATTCTGAGTAAAGCTGCCGTAAATATATATATGTATATATATATATATATATATATATATATATATATATATATATGCTTTAATTTTTACATGAAAGTGCAACTTTCAAACTCTGTCTAAGGTAAGGCATTCCCCTGTGTGTTGCTGTGCGAACAAATGAACTCACGAAACTAGAGTACTTAAACCAACGCACATAAGTTTATGTCATCATTTCGCTGAGTGCGGGATCTACGCATAGGAGGGTTGTACCCTCCAAGATTTTCATAAGATATGATCAACCCATCCAGTGGTCCAGAGAAGATTCCAGTAAGGACTTTTACTGGGTAGGATGTGATCCACTGTGGGTTTTTATATTGGAGACCACGGTTCATCTTTAGCTCTGTCTCTGTGTGTTCTTTGTTCCTTGCCACACGAGTGTGCCCTGGGTGGTGTGATTAGGTATGGAAATCTGCTTCCCAGAGCATAGTGACTTCTAATATTAACTGCCACAGATTACAAGATTACATGGTGAAACCCATTCAGGCTCCTGGATCATGCACACGGCAAGTTCACCGAGGAATGGGACTTTACTCACTCGGAAAAGCAAAACAAGGTGGGAGAGTTTGTGGTGCAACATTCTGGGGGCACCACGACCAATGACATTGAAAGTTCAGAACTCACTGCCTTGTCTAGCGTGACCCCCATACAGCAGGGAGCAGTATCTTTGTAAGCAGAGAGGAGCATCACAAGGAAGAACTGCAAAACTCTGTCTCTTTCCATGGAAGAGAGTCTCCACTGGAAGCCATCCATGGAGAAACAACTCCAGTGGCTGGGGAGGAGCGTACAGTCCTGAAAGTAGAATTCTATATCCATTTAGAATATGCTCAGATGCACTCTGAGAACGTAACAAGGATCCTTTGCAGATCAGAGGATGACACTTGGCTGAGAGTATTTAAACCACCTAACTGGGGTATTGGAAGCAAAGCATGCATGAAATTCTTGGGGTAGAAAGAGAATCTAAGGCCACTGAGGAACAGAGATTGGTCAGGAAAGAATCACGATAAGGAGATGGGAAAGCCAAGGCCGTGTGGGAACTCGTAGGTTCCATAAGCTATCTTTATCAAAGGTGATAAGGAACTACTAAAAGAAGTCAAAGTGAAAAATGTTACTGGTGTTACATTTTAGAAAATTCACTCTAGCTGGATATGGGGTGAAGAATTAATTATAAGAATCAATGTTTTACAATTACAGGAGAGAGAGAGAGAGAGAGAGAGAGAGAGAGAGAGAGAGAGAGAGAGAGAGAGAATAAATTATGGATGTGTGTGGAATTAGAATAACAGAAGTATACCTAGAAAGATCTGGTATTAAATTTCAGATAAAAAAAAAGCAGCAGGAAGAAGAGAGATATTGAGGGACATGGCATATGCCTAGGATCTAACTGGAATCATAGAAAGGTTCATGGTAGACACATTACAAACTCCTTTGAATTCAACTTTCAATTGGCCAACTGGCTAGCTGTGCCTCTCAGAAATTCCCTGAGCCTTTGAGTCTTCCTTTCCTCACTGGAGCATTGAAGATGATGACAGAGTTCAAGTGAGTATTAAAAGTGACCACTAATGGGTCTTGAAGCATGGCTGCTCTTCCAGAGGACTCAGGTTCGATTCCCAGCACCCAAGTAGCAGCTCACACATCTGAAACTCCAGTTTTCAGAGAACCTGACACTTTCTTCTATCCTCCACAAGTACTAGACATGCACACGGCGCCTAGACATACATGCAGGCAAAACACCCATATACAAAATAAAATAAATGAATATAAAAATAATTTTGAAAAATTAATCACTGTTACATGTATGGGCTCACCCCACAAAGGCTGTTTAGTATGGACTATTCTTGGCAACACCACTGGGCAGCAAAGGATGATAGAACAATATCAAGAGTCTTCACTGTTCATTGAGAAAAATTATAACACGCATGCAAAATGACTGAATGGCCATTGGGTTCAGTGATATGAAACAAAAAGGCAAGAATGAATAAGTTAAATGGTCAGACTTTCCAAAGAGAAACTTCAAAGAAATGGAAGAATTAATAGGAATGGCAGAGATATTCAACATTTATAGTTAATCATGTTGTAATCATACTTAATCGTGTTGTTTATACCTAAATGTATGTTCTGCTTCTTATTGAAAGGCAATTTATACAGAGACTTACAGGGAGGGAGATGGGATTGGGAATAGAATGAGCAGGGTGGGGAAAAAAAGGCATTTCATTTAAAGTGAGCAGTAAGTTAGGAGAACGATTTCCGCAGGATTTTGGTTTCCCACAGGGCATGCAGAACAAGAAGTTAAGTAGTCAATGAAGCAGGGAAAGTCGTGTACTCATTCTTCCTTCCACAGATGCTCACAAGTCAGTAGAAAAATGGGGGAATAGACTGACAGTTCTCTGATGGTGAGCCAGGCCACTCAGTCTTGCTTGATCGAGCAGCAGCCATAGCACAGGGCAGGCAGGCTGCCACCATAAAAATGCAGCGATCCTGGGCATGGAAAAAAGTGTTGTGCGAGTTTCTCAAAGGGAAAATGCATAGCCTAGCCATTGAAGAAGATGGAAACAACGTATAAATAGATGTAGGAGTGTGGTGTTTTGATGGCTGAAGCCTAGGCAATGTGGAAAATGAGGGGAAAAGATGAAATAAGAACTGAATCTAATTATCCATTTTACTCTCTCCATATACAAAATTCAGATGCTCGTGGACTCCCGGGGGAAATTCATATCCCCGCAAGTTATTCAGACCCAGGGTTTAAGTTGCAGCAGATAAAAAGGAACTGTATGACTATATTGGTGCTTGAGACGGAAGATGAGCTTCAGGGCCATGAACCAAGCCGAGCTCCTGAGCCACTTGAAAACAAATAACAGAAAGGGTCTTTAGCAACCTGCCCAAACTTGCTGATGATGCCTTAGAAGTGCTTAAGTCTTTTCTCACAAAGAAAAGTAAAGCTGCACATGGTGGCCCACACCCTAGATCCTCAGGGGCAGATGGATCTATGGGTTCAAGACCACCCTGGTACACATAGCAAGTTCTAGGACAGGGAGTGCTAGGTAAACACATCCTGAATCAAAAAATAGATAGACAGACAGATAGATAGATAGACAGACAGACAGACAGACAGACAGATAGATAGATAGACCGATAGATAGATAGATAGACCGATAGATAGATAGATAGATAGATAGATAGATAGATAGATAGATAGATAGATAGATAGATGACAGACACATACATACATACAAACATACATGCATACATACATACATACAAACATGCATGCATGCATACAAACATACATACATACATACATACATAATAGATACATACATACATACATACATACTGGCAAAACCTCAAAGGGGGTACTTATAGACAGCAAGTCCCAGAAATGTGCTGGACTTAAGTTACTGTATGTAGATTTTTAAAAAGAAGAACTCAGATGTTTTTTATTTGTATGTGGTAGAAAATGAAAATCCCGAGTACACTAAGCCAGCTTTTCAAGAAATTATTTTAATATAATTTCAAAGGTTTGCAGATTCTCAAAAAAGAAGGAAAAAAAATTACCAGGGTCAGCTGAGTTCACTCACGGGCCAAGATGTGCATAGCTAGAGCGCACTGGAGTTAGGCTACCGTTTTCTCTTGCATTTCAAACTGTATAAACGAACAGCCGAGTAAGACCACAGAGCTCTGAAGAAAGGCCCATGCTTGAGAAAGCGTCCTGAGGCATCACTTACAAAGACTTGAGAAATGCACGTGTGTGTTCCCCCTATGCTTCCCAGTCTGGCTCTGAATGAGCACATTTGGAAATGATAGGAAACGTATCATGATCTCTCTTTTAACCTGGGTAGCTCTGAGGAGAGCCCTCGCTCTTTAGAGCAAGTTCCTGGGTTGGGGATAAATGGACCACTCACTGAGCATGTAGGTTACATAACAACGTTTATCTGTGGGAGCCGCATGAGAAGGCCAAGTGCGCCTCACAAGAAGGAGAAATTCTTGGAAATAATGACTTCATAAGAGGTAAAAAAAAACAGCACAGCCAGGACAACAATGTTTTCTCCTCAGAAGCCTGATGTCAATCGGATTTAATTGAGTCAAGATTCAACGTTCAAACGTGTCTATGAGCAGACACAACTTATCATAAGCAATGGGACTGATTTTTAACACTACAAAGGTCAACTAAATAAAATCCCTACGTCGGTTGGAGAAAGAAAAAAGGCTTAGGACACGTCCGTGGTCAGTTTTTCCAGTATTAGGAGCACTGGTCCATTAAGTGAGATTCAGAAAGCAAGACAGCAAATGAAGACAATATACAGGAGTATTGGCTTAGATCTAGAAATGCCACATCCTTAGATAGAGGTTGTTCCCTAGCCACAAATTAGCCTTGCCTTAGAATGAAAACTAACCTTTTACTTCTGTACCACCTATTTTAGCCACCTAACTCAGAGATTAATATGAATTTTTTTTGCTCGGATATTCAATAAACACACAATTCACTTCTCCAATTTCCCAGTTCTTGCACAGGATTAATATTTTTTTTCGGAGCTGGGGATCGAACCCAGGGCCTTGCGTTTGCTAGGCAAGCGCTCTACCACTGAGCTAAATCCCCAACCCCAGGATTAATATTTTTAATTGCGATAGGAATTGGGTCTGATTAACGAAGTTGACTCATGATTTAATATAGTTTTTTTTCTCTACATCCACCAACTACCCATTCTGAAATTCATTCCTTTTGGCAAAAGCATGGGAAGTGTGGATCTCAGTGGAAGCTAAACATATTTTCCCATCCAGATCCCAACCCTCCGCCAGACTGGGAAGAAAGTGTATCTTTCTCTTCCACTGTCGTCTGCAAAGGCAGCCACAAGATTACAGCTCAGAGAGCAGACAGCCCTGGGCACGTTGTTTTCGAGTTCTTTTTCTTTACATGATCGCTGCACTAGCAATGGTTATCAGCGAGAAGCAGTTGGGCAATCAAATGATAGTAATTACGAAAGCATAAACAAGTCAGGAAAGAAGACAAGTGGTAGGGAATTAAAGAAGGAGACTGTGGATATTTTCAGGGGTTCATGCACTCTCTCTGAACAGAAGTTGTTTTCAAAAGGTGGATAAGAACATCATCAAAAAGATGAATTCAAAGGATGCTGACTTTTCAAAAATCTCAACACTTCCCTCAGTGAGGTAGCCTGCTCTTCACTAAATCACCCTCACCCATGTTCTAGTAAGTAATCCTAGTTAAATTTATTGAGTCACACATGAACACATAAGTCATGAAAAACTCTGTTTACAGACAGTTAGCACGGACATTGGTGGGCATGGTGGGAGAAAAGATGGTGTCATTCTTGTTATTAAAATAAATTATATGTATGGAGGAAAATTCCACAGTGAAACTCATTATTACATATAAGTAATATATAGTAAATCCCAAAAGCTTAGAATGTCTCAAATCAGCTACAGAAACAATCAATGGAGGAAAAGTTCACAAAAAAAGATAATAGATGGATGGTCAGGCAGGAATTGAGAAAGAACTCAAAACCAAGAATCCAAGGGTTCCCCTTCTGCTAACGTTTTCCAACCTCTGTTAGGTCAACAGTCAAAATGTATATCATTATTTCATTGTTGAATAAATGATTTCATTCACAAACTGTTCTCAGGATTAGAATCCAGTTAGGAATACAACAGTTCCTTGGATAGGAAGGCGATTTATAAAAATAATAGGAGAAAGTGGCTTTTGTTGTCTTCACAAAGCTACCGAAGAAATGCGTAGAAGAAAAAAAGAACCAGTGGTATGTAAGAAA
This sequence comes from Rattus rattus, assembly GCF_011064425.1. Classification (NCBI taxonomy): domain Eukaryota; kingdom Metazoa; phylum Chordata; class Mammalia; order Rodentia; family Muridae; genus Rattus; species Rattus rattus. The sequence continues at coordinate 78,558,862 of NC_046162.1, forward strand.
TGAAGTGCTCAAATATTTTACAGGGATTTTACAGGGACGTCCAAGAAAGGTCTGAGGCCTCACTGTACAGCATTGAAAATCCTATTTCTCCTTAAGTCTGTGCATACAGTATGTTATATTTCAAAGGTCCTATGTTGTCCTGAGTATAATAACCCTACCAACTTCATTAAGTCAGATTGAAACACAGAAAACCACAAGCACAATGAATATGCCATATAAAGAATGTGGGAATATTTACTAATAACATATTTCATAGACAATTATCTCTAAAATTATATGTCTGTCTGTGTGTGTGTGTGTGAGATGTGGTGTGGTGTGTGTATACATAATTAATTTCCATACATACCCATATATTTATAATTTTATCTAGTTGCATACAATTTGGATATAAGCCACTGACTACACCATGTACTCTTTTTTCCCATCTTTATTAAATTGGGTATTTCTTATTTACATATCAATTTTTATTCCCTTTTCAGGATTCCAGGCCAACATCCCCCAGCCCCTACCTCTCCCCTTCTCTATGGGTGTTCCCCTCCCCATCTTCCCCCCATTACATTCCTCCCCCTAACAATCCCGTTCACTGGGGATTCAGTCATGGCAGGACCCAGGGCTTCCCCTTCCACTGGTGGCCTTACTAGGATATTCATTGCTACCTATGCAGTTGGGGCCCAGGGTCAGTCCATGTATAGTCTTTGGGTAGTGGCTTAGTCCCTGGAAGCTCTGGTTGCTTGGCATTGTTGTTCATATGGGGTCTCAAGTCCCTTCAGCTCTTTCAGTCCTTTCTCTGATTCCTTCAACTGGGGTCCCGTTCTCAGGTCAGTGGTTTGCTGCTGACATTCGCCTATGTATTTGCCATATTCTGGCTGTGTCTTTCAGGAGAGATCTACATCTGGTTCCTGTCAGCCTGTACTTCTTTGTTTCCATCCATCTAGTTTGGTGGCTGTATATGTATGGGTCACATGTGGGGCAGGCTCTGAATGGATGTTCCTTCAGCCTCTGTTCTAAACTTTGCCTCACTATTCCCTCATAAGGGTATTCTTGTTCCCCTTTAAAAGAAGGAGTGAAGCATCCGCATTTTGGTCTTCCTTCTTGAGTTTCATGTGTTCTGTGCATCTAGGGTAATTTGAGCATTTGGGCTAATAGCCACTTATCAATGAGTGCATACCATGTGTGCTTTTCTGTGATTGGGTTACCTCACTCAGGATGATATTTTCCAGTTCCATCCATTTGCCTATGAATTTGATAAAGTCATTGTTTTTGATAGCTAAGTAGTATTCCATTGTGTAGATATACCACATTTTCTGTATCCATTCCTCTGTTGAAGGGTTTATAAATAAAGCTGCTATGAACATAGTGGAGCATGTGTCTTTGTTGTATGTTGGGGCATCTTTTGGGTATATGCGCAAGAGAGGTATAGTTGGGTCCTCAGGTAGTGCAATGTCCAATTTTCTGAGGAACCTCCAGACTGATTTCCAGAATGGTTGTACCAGTCTGCAATCCCACTAAAAATGGAGTGTTCCTCTTTCTCCACATCCTCGACAGCATCTGCTGTCACCAGAGTTTTTGATCTTAGCCATTCTGACTGGTATGAAGTGGAATCTCAGGGTTGTTTTGATTTGCATTTCCCTTATGACTAAAGATGTTGAACATTTCTTTAGGTGTTTCTCAGCCATTCGGCATTCCTCAGCTGTGAATTCTTTGTTTAATTCTGATCCTCATTTGTAATAGGGTTATTTGTTTCCCTGCAGTCTAACTTCGTGAGTTCTTTGTATATTTTGGATATAAGCCCTCTATCAGTTGTAGGATTGGTAAAGATCTTTTCCCAATCTGTTGGTTGCTGTTTTGTCCTAACAACAGTGTCCTTTGCCTTACAGAAGCTATGTAGCTTTATGAGATCCCATTTGTCGATTCTTGATCTTAGAGCATAAGCCATTGGTGTTTTGTTTAGGAAATTTTCTCCAGTGCCCATGTGTTCGAGATCCTTCCCCACTTTTTCTTCTATTAGTTTGAGTGTATCTTGTTTGATATGGAGGTCCTTAATCCACTGGGACTCACGCTTTGTACAGGGTGATAAGAATGTATTGATCTGCAATCTTCTACATGCTGACCTCCAGTTGAACCAGCACCATTTGCTGAAAATGCTGTCTTTTTTCCATTGGATGGTTTGGGCTCCTTTGTCAAAAATCAAGTGACCATAAGTGTATGGGTTTATTTCTGGGTCTTCAATTCTATTCCACTGGTCGATCTGCCTGTCACTGTACCAATACCATACAGTTTTTATCACTATTGCTCTCTAATACTTCTTGAGTTCACGGATAGTGATTCCCCGGAAGTCCTTTTATTGTTGAGGATAGTTTTAGCTATCCTGGGTTTTTTGTTATTTCAGATGAATTTGCAAATTGTTCTGTCTAACTCTATGAAGAATTGGGTTGGAATTTAATGAAAATTGCATTGAATCTGTAGATCACTTTTGGTAAAATGGCCATTTTTTACTATATTAATCCTGGGAAAGCTTTAATTCTTAACAAGAATTACCACTAGAAACAGAAAATCCCTATCAGAAATAGTAATACCAGAATTTTTCAAGGTAAGTTAGGCATAATTTCTCAATACAAACTTGAGTGTGAAACTATAAATAACTTTATAGTTTCCACCCCAGACTGTGGCAAGCTAGTCTCAAGACATTCTTTTCTATCTTCATACAGAATCTTGAGTTACCATTTAGCTCCAAGATTTCTTTTGTTAAAAGATTTATTTAACTTATGTATCTGAGTACACTGTCTTCAGACATACCAGAAGAGGGGATCGGGTCCTATTACAGGTGGAGGTGAGCAACCACGTGGTTGCTGGGAATTGAACTCGGGACCACTGCAAAAAGAGTTGGTGCTCCGCCGAGCCATCTTCCCAGCTCCCTCTAAGGTGCCTAACACATGATGAGATAGCTACATCAAGGGGACTCTCCTACTACGGTCAATCATCTGGGATCCAGAATTAGCAAAGATGATAACCTCCATCATTTATTTTTAAAACAAACACTTCTAAAAATAACAGCTGCTCAAAATAATTAAGATAGTAAGAATAATAAATAAAAAATATAAAAATTTATAGCAAAAGAATAGTAAAATGTGGGTTAATCAAAAGCAAGTGAGTCTGTTAATATGGAAGTGTAGAATTCTATTGTGGTACTTGATTTCAGGGGGGTCCAAATATTGATTGGTTGGTTCATTTGCTGGTAGGTTGGTTGATTTTGGTTTTCTACAACAACTCTAAAAAAAATCAAAACAAACAAAACCTAATATGTATTATTAAGTCAATTTATATGTAATAATCTACTCAATGTCTAGCAGATGTTGCTACTATTTTAGAAAATTACAATATTTCAGTGTAACCCAGCATTTTACCACAGTACCCAAGAATGTCTTTCACATAACTTGGGAAGGAACTACAGGTGCCTTGTCTTGGTTAACTCAAGATTTGAGACACATTTGAATTCTGACTCCCTCAGCAGAGCATAGGTAACTTAGACAACTTTTGTAATGTGAAGTTCATATTTTATATGTACTTTGTTCAATTGATAAATTTGATTTGATACACTTACTTCATAGCTGTTTTGAGCACTCAAGGAGTCTATATAGCCCCAAAATACGCAATGTTTAGCTCATAAATATTAGCTGTTTTTATCATTACTGGGCATATGGTATGTTATTGTATGATGAGTAACTGTGAATGTCAAGTTGGCAGGATTGAGAATCATGTAGGAGACATGCCTCTGGGTGAACCTAGAAAGCATCTACAGAGAGATGTAAATAAGGAGAGGGAACCCACCAAGTTGAGGAGCTTCATTCTATAGGCTGAGGACCCAGAATGGGTAATGAGAAGAATGCAAATATAGGACCATTATTGATCCTTTCACTTCTCACCGTAGATGCAATGTGGGTCAGCTACCTTGTAGTTAAAGTCTCTCTTACCTCCACACATTCTCCACCATAGTGAACTGCATCGCTTTGAACTAGGAACTAAAATAAACTTTCCTCTCCCCACCCCCCTCAGTTGCTTCTGTCTGTATTTTTTCACACCAAGGAAAAGGGAACTAACAGTAAAATTCCATTGCCAGGTTCAGGAAGCATCAGTGAGTCTTACAGGGAGCTATGTGTAGGACTGGAAAAACTTCTGAAGGCAGTTTTATCAAGAGAATCCCCTGGATGGTTCCATACATACCAAAGGAAGAACATTGTCTTCCATGCTATCCTTCCTTAAAACCAAGTCCTTGTTTCAATTAAGGTTTAGTCATGCAACTAGCTGGAGTTTCCAAGAAAATAATGTCTCTATATCTTTAGTATCTAATTAAATACAAAAAAGAAATGCAGGAGGTTAGCCAAGCTTTTGATTTCAGACATGAACAGTCTCCAGCCCAGTCAGTGCACCAGCATTTCACTCCTCCGCATGTATCAACAGGAAAAGGTGGTGAGATTATGGTGCCTGTTGTAAAAGAAGTTACATAGAAGGGGAAAGAATCAGCACAGAGATCTTTCACAGATCTGTCTACTCTGATAGATTTCCTTTGCTTGGCAGAACAATTTAGTCGGACTTTTAGTTGACAATATGATTATTCAAGATGAGACAAAATTTTAAAATGTGGTCACTGTCCAGCTCAGTTTTAATACTAGTCTTATATTCTGGACTAATGATATTAGCTATACATTTCTACATATTACAATGGGTATTGTGGTTTTTATTTTTCTAGTTGCTATCATCTCCCATCTTATGCTTTGTTTTTAATATTTTTGATTGCCATACAAAGTAACCAGTTTTCTTATGCATTTTATTACAGACCTTTCCTCTCACTCATCTCTCTCCCATGCTTCCCTCCTGTATTTTTCCATCATGATATTCCCCTTTCCACCATAATATCACTTGGGTTCTATTCCCCTCCCTGCTCCATCCCTTAAAAATCTCCTTTTCTCCCCTCATAATCTTCCTCTCCATAGTAAAAGCCCTTGACATATATAAACTCTGCTTATATTAGCCACACATGGTAGGCTGTATTATTTGTTAATATACATCTATAAGCAAAATTGGTGTCTCCTGCTCTGGGTGTGAAGGAGGCCATGTGGTTTGTTGGGCCCAATGGGCATGTGAATGAAGCATAATATGAATAAGTCAAGCCTTGGAAGGTTGCCTCTTGTGTGTCTTCTGCTGTCATCCCCAGGACTGCTTGTCAGCATGAGTGCTTGCTACCACAGAGAAAGATACAGTGTTCTCACTCAAATGTGTACTTCAAAAGTTGCTCTGCTCACCTCTCTCTTAATGAAGTCATCTCTTCTATCCATGGCTATGTTACTTGTAATCATAATCATTAATGTTGCATTTTATATGACTTGCCTTGGTCATGGTGTCTATTCATAGCAGTAAAACCCTAACTAAGACACCTTCAGAAAAAAGAAATTGAAAAGATTAATTGTGGGTATCTCCCTGACACTGTATAATGTCAGCATGAAGGTGAAATATAATTGCAGTGTAGATTCAAAGAATAAAAATCATATAAAAAGATAGTAATGTCACAGCTTGAATTACATGATGAATAAGTCTTGTTGCAACTATCTTCGAAAATTTATGACCTGCTATCACATCATCCTGAATGATCTTATGTTCTCATAATTAGCTAATAATTAAATTTAGTACAGCAAACTGTATTAAACAGTCCTAAACTGCAACTGAGACCTGAGGGCTCCTAAAGAGTTTCTGGATTCTGTCCACACTGGAAGGTTGAAGGAAACAGAATCTATCCCTACTGTTAGTAAGTCTTTTGAAGCAATCGCTTTTTAAAACAGAAAAAAAAAAAAAAAAAAAAAGAGCTCTCTGCTCCCAAATCCCGTGGGGGAGAGAACTAAACACCCAGAAATGTGAACCATCCTGAGACTGCAGGACAGACTGCCACTTCTGCCCTCCTTTGCCCACATCCCTGGCCCAATAGGAAACTGCATAGTGGCCTCTGGACACAGGAACATAGGAGCAGTCAGCAGCAGGTACCTGTGGTTCCAGTCTGTACCCGGAACTGAACTGAACAGGTCAAACAGCTCCCTGAACCCAAATCCCAGGGGGGAGAGATTTGGACCCTCAGAAATTCAGACACTTCTGAGGAAGTAGAGGAGACTACACTCTGCCTACATTCCCGACCCAAGAGGGAATCGCCTAGTACCATCTGTGCCCCCTGGGCGCAGGGACCGAGGAGCAGCCAGGGGCAGGGCCCTTCTGATTCCTGCCTGCACTGAGAACTGAGACAGTCACCAGGAGCACCTACACACCTGAGAGTAGAGCACTCTGTTCACAGAAACGGCTGAAAGAAAACAGGAAAACAGGTCTACACGAGTGCTAATACAAAGGCCTACAGGAGGATCAACGACTGTCAGAAAGAGCAAGAAAGCAAACACCAGAGACAATCTGATGGCGAGAGACAAGCGCAGGAACCTCAGCAACAGAAACCAAGACTACTTGGTGTCATCAGAGCCCCGTTCTCTCACCAAAGCAAATACTGGATATCCAAACACACCAGAAAAGCAAGATCTGGCTTTAAAATCGCATTTTATGGTGATAATGGAGGACTTTAAGAAGGACATAATTAACTCCTTTAAAGAAATACAGGACAGGGGTTGGGGATTTAGCTCAGTGGTAGAGCGCTTGCCTAGGAAGCGCAAGGCCCTGGGTTCGGTCCCCAGCTCTGAAAAAAAGAACCAAAAAAAAAAAGAAAAGAAATACAGGACAATACAAGTAAACAAGTAGAAGCCCTTAAAGAGGAAACACAAAATCCCTTAAAGAGTTACAGGAAAACACAAACAGGTGAAGGAATTGAACACAACCAACCAGGATTTAAAAGAAAGAAACAGGAGAGAGCATACACTACCAGAGTAACAGCACACCTGAAAGCTCTGAACAAAAAGAAGCAAATACACACAAGAGGAGTTCAGATGACAAGAAATAATCAAATTCAGGACTGAAATCAACCAAGTAGAAACTATACAAAGAATCAACAAAATCAGAAGTTGGATCTTTGTGAAAATTAACAAGATAGAAAACCCTTAGCCAGAATAACCAGAGGGCACAGAGACTGTATCCAAATTAACAAAATCAGAAGTGAAAAGGGAGTCATAACAACAGAAATCAAGGAAATTCAAAAAATCATGAGATCCTTATACAAAAGCCTATACTCAACAAAACTGGAAAATCTGGATGAAATGGACGATTTTCTAGAAAGAAATCAAGTTAAGTCAGGATCAGATAAACCATTTAAACAGTCCCATAACCCGTAAAGAAATCAAAGCAGTCATTAAGTCTCCCAATCAAAAAAAAAAAAAAATTCCAGGACCAGACCAGTTTAGTGCAGAATTCTACCAGACCTTCAAAGAAGACCTAATACCAATACTCTTCAAACTATTCCACAAAATAGAAACAGAAGGAACACTGCCAGGTTTGTTCTATGAAGCTACAATTATGCTCATACCTAAACCCCACAAAGACCCAACAAAAGAAAAAGAACTTCAGACCAATTTCCCTTATGAATATCAATGCAAAAATTCTCAATAAAATGCTCTCAAATCAAATTCAAGAATACATCAAAATAAACATTCCCCTTGATGAGCTAGGCTTTAGCCCAGGGATGCAGGGATGATTCGATATACAGAAATCCATCAATTTAGTCCAATACATAAACAAACTCAAAGAAAAAAAATCACAAGATCATTTCATTAGATACTGAAAAAGCCCTTGACAAAATACAACACCCTTTCATGCTAAAAGTTTTAGAAATATCAAGAACTCAAGGCCCATACCTAAACATTGTAAAAGCAATACACCGCAAACTAGTAGCCAACATCAAACTAAATAGAGAGAAACTTGAAGCAATCCCACTAAAATATAGGAATAGACAAGGCTGCCCACTCTTTCCCTAACAATTAAATATAATACTTGAAGTCCTACCCAGAGCAATCAGACAACAAAAGGAGGTCAAAGGGATATGAATTGGAAAATAAGAAGTCAAAATCAAATGATATGATAGTATACTTAAGTGAACAAAAAGATTCCACCAGAGAACTCCTAAACCTGATAAACAACGTCAGCAAGGTGGCTGGATATAAAATTAACTCAAACAAATCAGTAGGCTTCCTCTACTCAAAGGATTAACAGGCTGAGAAAGGAATTAAAGAAATAACACCCTTTATAATAGCCAAAAATACTATAAAATACCTTGGTGTGACTCTAACCAAGCAAGAGAAAGATCTGTATGACAAGAACTTCAATTCTCTGAAGAAAGAAATCAAAGATCTCAGAAGTGGAAAGATCTTCCATGCTCATGGATTGGCAGGATTAATATGTAAAAATGGCTATCTTGTCAAAAGATACAGATTCAATGCAATCCCCATCAAAATTCCAACTCAATTCTTCATAGAGTTAGAAAGAGCAATTTGCAAATTCATTTGGAATAAACAAAAACCCAGGATAGTGAAAACTATTCTCAACAACAAAAGGAGTTCTGGGGAATCAGGGACTCACCATCCCTGACCTCAAGCTGTATTACAGAGCAATAGTGATAAAAAAAAACAAAAAACAAAAACAAAACTAAAAAACCTGCATGATGTGGGTAAAGAGACCAGGTAGCTCAATGGAATAGAATTGAAGACCCACAAATGAACCCACACACCTATGGTCACTTGATCTTTGACAAAGAAGCTAAAACCATCCAGTGGGAAAAGGACAGCAATTTCAACATATGGTGCTGGTTCAACTGGTGATCAGCATGTAGAAGAATTCAAGTTGATCCATTCTTATTGCCCCGTACAAAGTTCAAGTCCAAGTTGGTCAAGGACCTCCACATAAAACCAGATACACTGAAACTAATAGAAGAGAAAGTGGGGAAGAACCTTGAACACATAGGCATTGAGGAAAATTTTCTTTTTTTTTTTTTTATTAACTTGAATATTTCTTATATACATTTCGAGTGTTATTCCCTTTCCCGGTTTCCGGGCAAACATCCCCCCCTCCCCCCTTCCTTGGGGTGTTCCCTCCCAACCCTCCCCCATTGCTGCCCTCTCCCCAACAGTCTAGTTCACTAGGGGTTCAGTCTTAGCAGGACCCAGGGCTTCCCTTCCACTGGTGCTCTTACTAGATATTCATTGCAACCCACGAGGTCAGAGTCCAGGGTCAGTCCATGTATAGTCTTTGGGTAGTGGCTTAGTCCTGGAAGCTCTGGTTGGTTGGCATTGCTGTACATATGGGGTCTTGAGCTCCTTCAAGCTCTTCCAGTTCTTTCTCTGATTCCTTCAACAGGGGTCCTGTTCTCAGTTCAGTGGTTTCCTGCTGGCATACGCCTCTGTATTTGCTGTATTCTGGCTGTGTCTCTCAGGAGCGATCTGCATTCACATTTTGATCATCCGTCTTGAGTTTCATTTGTTCTAGGCATCTAGGGTAATTCAAGCATTTGGGCTAATAGCCACTTATCAATGAGTACATACCATGTATGTCTTTCTGTGATTGGGTTAGCTCACTCAGGATGATAGTTTCCAGTTCCAACCATTTGCCTACGAATTTCACAAAGTCATTGTTTTTGATGGCTGAGTAATATTCCATTGTGTAGATGTACCACATTTTCTGTATCCATTCCTCTGTTGAAGGGCATCTGGGTTCTTTCCAGCTTCTGGCTATTATGAATAAGGCTGCGATGAACATAGTGGAGCACGTGTCTTTTTTATATGTTGGGGCATCTTTTGGGTATATGCCCAAGAGAGGTATAGCTGGATCCTCAGGCAGTTCAATGTCCAATTTTCTGAGGAACCTCCAGACTGATTTCCAGAATGGTTGTAGCAGTCTGCAACCCCACCAACAATGGAGGAGTGTTCCTTTCTCCACATCCTCGCCAGCATTTGCTGTCACCTGAGTTTTGATCTTAGCCATTCTCACTGGTGTGAGGTGAAATCTCAGGGTTGTTTTGATTTGCATTTCCTTATGACTAACGATGTTGAACATTTCTTTAGGTGTTTCTCAGCCATTCTGCATTCCTCAGCTGTGAATTCTCTGTTTAGCTCTGAACCCCATTTTTTAATAGGGTTATTTGTCTCCCTGCTGTCTAACTTCTTCAGTTCTTTGTATATTTTGGATATAAGCCCTCTATCTGTTGTAGGATTGGTAAAGATCTTTTCCCAATCTGTTGGTTGCCGTTTTGTCCTAACCACAGTGTCCTTTGCCTTACAGAAGCTTTGCAGTTTTATGAGATCCCATTTGTCGATTCTTGTTCTTAGAGCATAAGCCATGGGTGTTTTGTTCAGGAAATTTTTTCCAGTGCCCATGTGTTCCAAATGCTTCCCTAGTTTTTCTTCTATTAGTTTGAGTGTATCTGGTTTGATGTGGAGGTCCTTGATCCACTTGGACTTAAGCTTTGTACAGGGTGATAAGCATGGATCGATCTGCATTCTTCTACATGTTGACCTCCAGTTGAACCAGCACCATTTGCTGAAAATGCTATCTTTTTTCCATTGGATGGTTTTGGCTCCTTTGTCAAAAATCAAGTGCCCATAGGTGTGTGGGTTCATTTCTGGGTCTTCAATTCGGTTCCATTGGTCTATCTGTCTGTCTCTGTACCAATACCATGCAGTTTTTATCACTATTGCTCTGTAATACTGCTTGAGATCTGGGATAGTGATTGGGGAAATTTTTCTGAACAGAACACCAATGGCTTATGCTCTAAGATCAACAATTGACAAATGGAACCTCATTGCATTGCAAAGCTTCTGTAAGGCAAAGGACACTGTCAATAGGACAAAATAGCAACCAACAGTTTGGGAAAAGATCTTTACCAATCCTACATCCGATAGAGGGCTAATATCCAATATATACAAAGAACTCAAGAAGATAAACTCCAGAGAACCAAATAACCCTTTTAAAAATGGGATACAGAACTAAACAAAAAATTCTCAACTGAGGAATATCGAATGGCAGAGAAGCACCTAAAGATGTGTTCAACATCCTTAGTCATCAGGGAAATGCAAATCAAAACAACCCTGAGATTCTACCTCACATCAGTAAGAATGGCTAAGATCCAAAACTCTGGTGACAACAGATGCTGGCAGGGATGTGGAGAAAGAGGAACACTCCTCCATTGTTGGTGGAATTGCAAGCTGGTACAACCATTCTGGAAATCAGTCTGGAGGTTCCTCAGAAAATTGGACATTGCACTACCTGAGGACTCAACTATACCTCTCCTGGGCTTATACCCAAAATATAGTCCAATATACAACAAAGACTATGTTCATAGCAGCCTTCTTTATAATAGCCAAAAGCTGGAAAGAACCTGATGCCCTTCAACAGAGGAAGGGATACAGAAAATGTGGTGCACCTACACAATGGAGTACTACTCAGCTATCAAAAACAATGACTTCATGAAATTCATAGGTAAATAGATGTAACTAGAAAATATCATCCTGAGTACAGTAATCCAGTCACAAAAGACTCACTGGTATGCACTCACTGACAAGTGGATATTAATCCAAAAGCTCAGAGTACCCAATATACAATTCACAGACCATTTGAAACGCAAGAAGAAGAAAGTCCAAAATGTAAATGCTTCAGTTCTTCTTAGAAGAGGCAACGAAATACTCAGAGGAGGTAGAGGGTGGGAGGAACTTGGGAGGAACAGAGGAGGGGGAGGGGAAAGGAGGCCAGGATCAGGTCTGGGAGGAGACAGGGATGATATACAGAGGGTGAGGAATTTAAACAGAGGTGTGTGGCAATGGGGGATGGGGAATTGCGGGTAGCCACCAGGAAGTCCCAGATGCTAGGACACAAGAGGCTCCTAGGACCCAACAGGGATGAGATTACCTGAAATGCCCAACAAAGGGGAGGGAGAACCTGTAGAGACCATAGCAGAGGTTAGGCAAGTCTCCCGGTTGGGGAATGGGGTCACCCAATCAATCTCCAATTTTTAACCCAGAATGGCTCCAGTCTAAAAGAAATACGGTAACAAAGTTTGGAGCAGAGAGTGAAAGAAAGGCCATCCAGAGACTGCCCCAACTGGGGATCATCCTATATACAGACACTAAACTCAGACACTATTGCAGATGCCAAGAAGAACTTGCTGACAGGAGCCTGATATGGCTGTCTCCTGAGGCTCTGCCAGGGCTGACAAATACAGAGGTGGATGCTCACAGCCAACCATTGGACTGAGCACAGGGACCCCAGTGGAAGAGTTAAGAGAAAGGACTGAAGGAGCCAAAGGGATTCGCTACCCCATAGGAAGAACAATATCAACAAACCAGACCCCTCCAGAGCTCCCAGGGACTAAACCACCAACCAAAGAGTACACATGGAGCGATCAAAGGCTCCAGCCACATATGTAGCAGAGGATGGCTTTGTCTGGTATCAATGAGAGGGGAGGCCCTTGGTCCTCTGAAGGCTTGATGCCCCAGTGTAGGGGAATGCCAGGGCAGTGAGGTGGGAGTGGTTGGGTGGGAGAGGGAGCATCCTCCTAGAAGCAGAGAGCAGGGTGATGGGGCAACTGGGGAAAGAGACAATATTTGAAGTGTAAATATAAAATATCCAATAAAGAAAGAATGCTGTATCAGACCCATGTAACAGAACAGTAGGTAAAAAGATAAAAAAAAAACCAAAACCCTAATAGTTAATTCATATTTGTTTACTTGGAAAACTATCACTTACACAATGTTGAAGGGGAGAGAGTTATATAAGCAAAAAAAAAAAAGTCAAAGCATGTTCCCATTTATGTAACTCCATAATGTTGCATATAAATCATCCTTTTATAGACATGCACATGGGGTCTGGAACTCCATCTGAAGTCTTAATAGATGGACCCTAAAGGGCCTAGGAACTATTTCTGCTCTCTTCCTCCTATAACATTCCGGATCATTTCAGGTTCTGTATGAGTATCTACTATACTTACAATCAGAAAAGTAAAAATGAAATTCTCTACTGTTAGTCTTTGACTCATAGAGATGATTCGAAGTAATATTTTTAAGGAAAAAAAGAAAAAATTAGCGTATTTATTTTACTACTATATTTAAATTCTTCCCTTCATTCCCTCCTCTTACGGTTTCTTATTATTTGAAATGTGAAGACACAGCACTGCAAATAACAATTTATAATGATGATGATAATAATAATAGTAATAATAATTCTAGAGATATGTATGATTGGGTTAAGCTTTGCAAAGAGCCCTTTAACGTAGCATCAGGCATGTTCACATTTTTACTGCTGATTATAATGTTCAACAGCCTGTGACACAACAATTCAGCCGTTGGCAGGCGGAGCACAGTTTCCATTTCTTTTAGTAGAAGACGTAGGGTGTGGAAACTTTCTACTTCCTTGGAAACTCTTCTGAAAATGGGTTTTCACTCAATTCGGCCTCTAAGTGTTTAAGAGGTGAGTGAATTTGTGAAAGTGGGCTGGCTGTTTTAGGGTTGCTGGCAGGCACCATAGCTTTCACACTGTGTGAAAGGAGGGGAAAAAACCCATATTATTAAAAATTTGCCCTAGATCTCTTTCCCATTTCCTATTTTTTTTTCATAAAGAGGCCAAAGTATCCAGGATAATTTCTCTATGGAAACATTTAAACTCAGCATTCAAATATGTACTTACGCGACTACATCTCTGAACGATAATTATGATCCTAACAGAGTTAATGTTGAGGAGAAACCAAGTAGAAGAGATTCCTAAACTCCATACAGTTCCTTTGCCTCTTGGCTTTAAGCCACTGTCTCACCAGATATGCCAATCATTGCTATTTACCACATGACTGAATATCAGTAAAGTGTCTCAGTTCCATAGGACTTTTCTGGAAGGAAAAAAAATATATCAATGCCCTTAATTAGCTTGTTAAGAGAAAATATAAGGAAGTTGTTCCAAAGTATATAGGTTCCTTCCCTGTCACTGAGAAACAGATTGGCACCTTAGTCCTTCTTGGTTGCTATGACAAAATGCCATAAATGAGGTGCCTTGTAAACAGCAGACACGAGTTTCCCCTCATTCCTGAGGCTTGGGAGTGTAAACCCAAGACAAATTCAGTGTCTTTGAAGGGACTTGCTGGCTCATGGAAGTGTCTTCTTGTGGTGTCATCCCAGGAAGGGGCAACGGGGTCCTCTGCAGCCAGTCTCATAAAGGCATTAAATACATAATATTACTGCCTTACGGATTGGTGTTTCAACACATGAATCTGGAGAAGGGAAAGTTATCTTCATATTCAAATCACAGAAGTTAGCTTCCTAGGACAAAAAAAAAAATCCTAAAAATAGCCAAGCCTCCTTGTCAGTTTTCCATGTCGCCATTTGTTTTTACAGGCTAACGAGCCAGCATCCCGATTCCCAAGGGAGTCTCTTTGCATTCTCTGTGAATGGAACTCAGCGAGTATGTGCATATGAATTTTGAGGGTTAATATGTCTGTTCCCAAAACTATCTTTCAAATTGCCACGGTGAAGAGAAGGGGAAGTATAGGGGACGGCGATTAATGGAACAAGTCTAACCCACTCCGCCATATCAGAGATGGAATATGGGATTCCTAAGGGCCCCGTTTCTTCTCCTTTTCCTTAGCTCAACATCTCATCAGTTTCTACAGCGGAGCACTGACACACTGAAGCCCCCAGTTTTGTTCTTCAGTGCAGATTTGAACTTGAAGCCCACAGGAGTAAGCGGCCCTCCTGAGACCTCAGCGCGGCACGCGTCGCTCGACCTCGGTCCCACAAATACATCTTCCATTTGAGTTCTCTGTCGGTATCCAGCACCCAATATCCTTGAACACTGTTGTCTGAATCGAAACATTGAAATTCCGTGTTCACCTCCCGTTCCCTCCAGCTTTACAGACTGTCTCCAGCCCCTGTAAATTCCGCCTCATCAACGTGTCTGGAATCAATTCTCCATCTCCAATCTAAGTGGCTTTCACACAATCGAATGCCCGTTATCTTACCTCTGGACGACAGGTTGGCAGGCTGCAGACCACAAGCCAAATCCAGACACTCTGTGACTTTGTAAATCAAGTTTTTATTGGGCTGCCTGTGGCCACTTTCACACTACAAAGCCAGAGTCGGGTAGTTGCCGCATGGACTGTATGATACATTAAGTCTAAAATATTTACTACCTGACTATTGAGAAAAAAGGTTTTTAAAAAGCTTGCTAGCCTCACCATCCAAACCAGAGCAGTAGCCTACTAAAAACTTTATGTTGCTTTAATAAATGGCTCAGAGAATCGATAGCTAAGCAGAGGAAACACAATGCAGTGTTCAGATCCCAAAAGTAAGAACGCAGTAACACAACCCTGGAGCCTTAGCACTGAGGCAGGAGGATCATGTGTTCTTAAGGTCAGCCTGAGGTATATAAGAAGGCTATACCTCAAAAGAATGAAGAAAATAAAACAACAAAGTAGAAAAATGCTCCTTTAAACATTACTTTTTTTCTGGGTAGACAGGTTTGCATTATTTTTTTTTTTTTGCCCTAATTGAAACATACTTTCGATCACAATAGTTTGTTTTCTACTATTATAATGAAAGACCAGAGACGGGGTTTTTTATAAGGAAAGAAATCACTTTGTTCGCAGGCCTTGGGACATCAACAATGAGGTATGAATACCAGTCAGGTACTTGCCAAAGCCTCACATCAGGGTCATCAGAGAAAGAGTATGTGGAAGTAATCACATAGTAGGACTGAAGCCAGAGGGTGAGGAGGGTGTTCAGGTAACACTTGTATAAGAGATGTTTCTGAGTTCAAAAGAACTGTCTTTCTGCCTCTGAGGGGAGCGGCTCTGGTGACCCGTAAAACTCCCAAGAGGCCATATCTCTTAACAGTTCTACCACCTCCTAACATTAACAGCGAGGGTCAAGCTTCTGACAAGGGAACCCTTGGGAATTAAACTTAAGCTCATACGAACCTCCTCACACACACAGGTATATGCACAAACACAATCTTTCACAAGTTGAATTGGAAATTATTTTATTAAATGAAATCTCATTGTGTTGTAAAGATTAGTCTTAACGTCTTCAGCTTTGGGGGATCTGGGATGATAATCATGTTTCACCATGACTGGATGAGTTGTGGGTTCAGCAAATTTCAACGAAGATTCTTCCTTTACAAGACTTAATAAAGTCTTTGTCTTCATAAACTCTTTGTTTCCTAATATTCACTATTACAAAGATCTCTTGGCGTAAGATGTTTACTATGTGCATGTACAACGTGATAACTTGATACATGCAACATACAATGATCAGGTTGAGATAAGTAACCTTACTTTCTTTTCAAACACATTCTAATCTTTATAATAAATCTTTGAACTCTGCTCTTCCGTTTGTTTACAAAGTAAATAATAAACTGTAAACTGCGTTATAGTACATGCAAAAATTTATCTTCCTAGGCAGCTGTATTGGGTACACATTCTGGGTCATAAAAAAAGGGGGGGGACTATAAAGACCATTTTTCTCTCATTTGGCATTCAATGTCCTTTGAATCTATTTACAGGCTAGCTTTGGGTCCATTCTCCAGTGTTCCTTCCTCCTGTTTTTTGCTTCCACTCGGGTAGACTGCCTCTCAAATCAGACACATCATTGGCCATTGAGCTCTAGACTTTGACTTCTACTAGAGACAATTCCATCACTAGGCGTTGTCTTTTGGGCTGCCTCTTCATCATTAGCTGAGTACAAAAATAATGGCCACCTCATATTCTCACAAATATTTGTCACCATTGGAATTCTATGACCAAGTTCTATTCAATCATATTCCCTTCATGGGACTCAGAAAATGAAGTTGATTCTCCATTAAAAAAAAATGTGGGTTAAATCAAAGGGAATGAGAGAGACTTCTGTACTAACTTACCCACTTGTCTGTACTGCAGTTTTCTCATTGTTACTATTTTTTCTATGTTCACGGTCATGTGCACCATATGTGAGATCATCTGCTGCACCATGATGCATTATTCATATCTGAGAGCTTTTCCACAGAATGACGAATTTGGTGAAAAAAATATTTGGAAGGTTTCATTTTTTTCTCTCCCTAAGTGTTTGAACTAAGAATGTGAGATAGCTAACAGAGAAAAATCTTAGTAGTACTCACAGTCTAGTAACATTAAAATGCTATAGAAAATATATTCAAAAGCAGTGTTTTATACAAAGCAAGGTATTCCTTATGAAATATTGGAAGGTTTTATTCTTTTTAAAGCTTTATGTATTTGTATTAGGGTTTGTATTAACACATTTCTGTGCACCACTTGCATGTCTGAAACCCACAATGGTCGAAAGAAGGGATTGGATCCCCTGGAAGTGGACTAACAGGTGATTGTTGGCTTCCACATGAGCACTGGAGAATTAATGTCCTCTGCAAAGGTAGCCAATGCTCTTAATGATTAACCTGGCCCTCCTTCCCATGTGTCTTTTACTTTTAATTAAATCAATAATAACCAAGCTTTGCAGAAAACCACAGCAGTTAAGAACTTTAGGCAAGTTGTAACAGGGCTGAGAGCAAAAATGGAGAGATTGCAATGGAGAACAGGAAAGACTGCATTGCCTAGCTGAGTCCCAGTCTGGTGTGGTCACTGGAAATCCTAGTTAGAAGGCGTCTCCAGGTATGGGAGCTGACCCAAAGAAGTGGGGATGGGCTGGAAGTGGCAGCTAAGACAGACAACAGGCAGAAGCAAAGCTGGGTCCATGCCAAGATTCAGCAGTGTCTCCCAGGTATATACGTTGAGGGCTGAACCCAATACTTCAGACTGTGACTGTATCTGGAAAGGTGCCTTTCAAAGAGAAAATTGAGGTTAAATGAGACAGGCAAGTAACTCCTAATGCGATATGACTATCTTACTGATAAGAAGAATGGAGCACGGGCTCCCATAGAACCAAGAGTTTAAGAGAGCAGAAGGAGAAGATAGCCAGCTATAACACAAATCAGGGACAGAAAAGAATCAGAGGCAGTGACCCACATGGGACCATGAGGAAACCAACTCCGGCCAACTTTTCTTCTGACCTCCACATGCATGCTGTGACACAAATATACATGCAAGCACACACAGAAAAATAAATAAATATAATTCCAATTCTCTCCAACCTAGTGACACCTTGATCTCAGAGGTCTGACCTCCACAAACTTGGAAGTATAATGTTCTGAAAGCCATATAACTCACATTGCTATGACAACCCTAACAGGTATGACTATGTCTCAAGTTAGTTGAATAGAGGTCACCAGGTAGAAGGGATCAAATCGATATTTTTATTGCGCCTATTGGAAAAGACAAATGGAAGAAGAATATTTGGAGGTAGGAACTCCAAACTTTGACATTGCCAAGCTCCAGATTTCAGTTAGAATGTTTCCAAAATGAAAACTTCTTTGGAGAATTAACTTATCCTGTACCATTCTTACCTCCATGTCTGTTCACCGACTGCTCTTCCAGAGGTCCTGAGTTCAATTCCCAGCAACCACATGGTGGCTCACCACCATCTGTAATGGGGTCTGGTGTGTCTGAAGACAGCTAGAGTGTACTTGTATACATAAAATAAATAAATAAATCTTTTTTAAAAAAAGAGAAAAGAAAGAAAATAATCATCCTAGCTTTTACAAGAGATGGAGATTGTAAGAGCCAATGCACTGGATGACTACAGTGAAACAGGGTCTTCTGTACACAACAGGGTCGTTACACGTATGACCCAACAGCAGCTGTGATGTTATGTATATAATACGCACAAGATTAAACCAAATAAGAAAAAATCCCCTCATGGATAAAGCCCCACCCCTTTTCACAGGAGCTACTGGCTGCTTTGAGAGAGAAAGTCAAGTTTTTTTTTTCAAGGCTGTGGTCTCAAAGAGATTACCCATGCTCCAGTAAATGTTCCATCACCCAGGTACATACAGGCAGCACTAAGTGGACTCTGTATTTTAAGAAGAAAATACATTAAATGTGATAGGAGTATTGGTTGTGAAGAAAGGGAGAGAATGAAAGGGAGAGAATGAAGTGTTGGCATTCGTCGAAGCAGTGTATGTATGAATAAAATTGTCAATAAAAAGGGGTTGTTTTATACCCTGAAACTATACATTTGAAAATAGTTGGGGTTGGGGATTTAGCTGAGGGGGAGAGGTCTTGCCTAAGAAGAGAAAGGCCCGGGGTTCAAACCCCAGCTCCAAAAAAAAAAAAAAAAAAAAAAAAAAAAAAAGAACCAGAAAATAGTTTCTGCCCTGTGGAGCTTGCATTTTAGTAATGGAGACACAGATAGAACCATCGGGCATCAATAATCATAACAAATCAGTCCTTCATGTGCTCTGGAAAAATAAATAAATAGACTGCACATTATGAAGCCCAAATGGAGCATGGCCGTTTTGTTTACAGGAGTGTCCACAATAAGGTTAGAATCAGGTCTGACCTGAAGTATACACACCAGGTCAGAAACTTTATGGTCTGAATAGAGAAGAAGGCCCAAAGGTAAAGAGATCGTGTTCCTAGAAGTTCTGTATATCTGGAAGAGAATATGGAATGACGAGGAACAACATAGTAAACTAAAGAAGGTGGAAAGCCTTGTGAGGCTGCTCTAGGGGAACGCGGCTAGAAGAATGAGTCACTGGGACTGTGTTTGGGGGATTTTTATCTTATTCTGACTCTCTGGTCTATCTTGCTCGTTTATCTTTCTAATCAGCCCTGAAATGAAAAACTCCCTCAGCCATTCTCTCCCAACTCCATAATGATCTACCCAAGCACATGGACCCAAGCAACCATGGGTCTGAGCCCTCTAATACCCTGACCGGAAGTCAGATTTTCCCTCTTTCAATTTCTCCTCTTGAACATTTTGGTTATGGGTACTCAGGAATGATTTTCCATTCGAGTGACATTATACCCTCTGACCAAAAGGAATTTGTGTTAGACTCTCTAAAATACGAGCGTAAGATTGTTTTTAAATGGAATGTAGGGTGTCAATCCTCGTCTGTTTGTCTTTTCCCTAATTCATACCAAAGTCCTGAGGACCGGAGAAAAAACTGGGTGGCTGAAAGAGTTGGCTGTTCTTCCAGAGACCCTGAGTTTAGTCCCGCCTTCAGATCAGGCCACACACTACCCTCAGGAACTCCAGTTCTAGGGGATCCAACACCCCTTTCTGTCCTCCACGGACACTCGCAAACATTTTGCGCATGCTCAGACACATGTGCGCACTCACAAATAAAAATTTAAAAAAATTAAAATAAATGAGCCGATACGATATCAGTTTGCCTGAAGGAAAGTAATTAACCAACTGATCCATCTCTCTAGAAGTATATCTACTCTGTATTTACACCCCCCCCCAAAATTATTGGTTTTATTCATCCTGGAACAGAGGATGTAGTGAGTTAATCCATGACCATCTCGTGCATCACTTCCATGACATGAATTGACAACCTTTGCAGGTCAACGTGGATATTCTTTTTCCATTTGTGTCTCTGCATCATTTCTTTCCTCTTTTCTTTCTGCCGTTCTCTTGGTTCTCATACTCGCCTCTTCTAATCCTAGTTTCCAAGCCAAGGACTATAAATGGAGATTTGTTTCTAATAATGGGAATAATCTCTGGAGTCTATTTGCATAAGTGAGCATGTGTGGGAGCCTTTGTCTTTGGTTTGTACAAAGGGACAGTGCAGATGGCATAGCAGAAAGGGGGGTCTATTTTTAGAAACGAGCCCATTTTAGCTTGAAGCACACAAAGTAGCACAATTGGACCTGTTTGGAAACGTGAGAGATGAACATTTGGGGGAAAGCCACCACCACCACATATCTTTATTTCTTCGTGACAACTCAACAAAGTGGAGGCAGGAATTAAATACAGAGAGCATGGCATCGGTAGGAGAGAGAAGAGTAAAATAGCAGGAGATGGATTGCCTAGGGCGATCATGCACAAGCCATTTGTACAACGAGCAGTTTCCGTCAGAAGCACCTGTTTTTTCCTTCGCAAGTATGCCCTTTTTGTCTTCATGTTCCCAGTGTTGCTAATGCCAGCCCTCAGCTCCAAAGTGGGCACCATACAATGTGTGGGGCAGTCAGCATCCTCTGATCCCAGACACCTGTCCTATGCAAGAATGATCATCATTCTGGAATCTCAAATCTACTCCAATCTCCATCTACCAAGGAAAAAGCATCACGATTTCTGTCAATACTATCTTGTCGAGTAGTCACTATAAAGGCTAGACAGTGGAGACTTATGTCATGGGCAAACCAGGGAGAGAAATGATCCTGCTGACTGACATCCTTGGAGCAATAAAGGATCACAGCCTGCACACATAGTCGCTTTTGGCTTAGGCTAATGAGAGTGCTGTGTGTAATCACTTACAAAGGAGAGAAACCACATTCCCAGAATTCCCAGGGTGTTACTGGTGTAAATCACTCATCACGTTGGTCTCCAGTGTCCATGTAGCTCTGTGGGCATAGGAATACAGTCCCTCCCAGAGAGCTCTGAACTGGATTGAGAGCTGCTGTTCTTAAGGGCCCCAGGAACTGAGAAAGCAGATTATCTTAGGAATGGAAAACATCTTTGATGCGAAGTATAAACAAATCAAAGACAAATTTTTCCAGCTCACATGTTTTCCGAGTTCCAATGCAGTGTGATAGATTGAAACAAACCATCAAGGGAAATAATATGAAAAATGTATACTTCACTCTTAATAGAAAGGGGGGGACTATGTGATAGATTTTTCACATGTCTATTAATGAGTTTATAGCCCAAATGAATCCAATAATTAAGTGTGTTCCCTACTTCAGCAGAGAACCACTGAACTTGAAAAATTAAGGTACAATACAGCTAGGATTGACTAGACTTTGGAACATTCTAGCATGAACACAATCAAGTGCTTGCAGTATCCACTCTACAAACGCGATTGGAAAGGCTTAGTATTAGAATCCACGAAAATCCAAAGGCAAATAATTGCAGTTAACATCAACTATCGAGCTCACGATATGTGGTGCTCAGGAAGACAGATCATGGCTCATCTACAGGAAGCTAGAACGTAAAATGTTGAAAGCCAAGGGATGAGGACACCATGTGTCCCGTTATAAAAGTGCATTCATGTTGCAAAATTCCACCAGAGGGGTTTCTAGCTACCCGCTAAGAAGGCCAATTGATTACACTGTGTAAAAGCTCAAGATAAGAGTGTGTGGAAGCTATTCAAAGGGAAAGGAAGACACAGGGAGGCTATGAGAGGGCATTGAGGGGGGTGGGCAGCAAGAAGAAAAAGAGAAAGGAGAAAGGAGAGGACAGGGAAAGAAGGGAAAAGAAGAGCAGGTTCAGGGACATGGAAAAAGGGAGGGAGAGGAGAGAGGGAGACAAAGAAGAGATGAGGAGGAAAAAGAGAAGGGAAAGAGGAGACGAGGAACATCTATCCAACCTTATTTTGCCATCCACTCCAGGCTCCAAATGTGTGAATAAAGGAGGAATCTTGCAAATTAATCCTCTCAAGTGTGTTGTATTGAACTGAAGAAGCAACCCACACCACACAGGAAATTCCCGGGTAAGCTACCTCAAGCCAGAAGAACCGTTCCTAGCAAAGCTCCAAAAATCATGTCACAGTGAACATCAATCCCAAATGGGACCTCTCCCAATTCCCCCCTCACAAAATGACGCAGAAGAAATTCCCTTTATGTCACAAAGTACAGCAGTAACTTGTTACGCAGTATTAGAGCGCCAGAGTAGCAACTGTCCTCTAATTTTGTTTACCCCAAATTAGTACTTGAAGAATTAATGGGTTGACTATGATGCAAAGTCTGAAATGAGAAGCAGAACAGTAAAGAAGTAGCAGGGTTGTAGCATTGCTTTATCGTGCATTATGTGGGGAAGCAAGTGATGGACATATCAGAATTATGTAGCATAGAAATGGAAGTACCGGGGTTGGGGATTTAGCTCAGTGGTAGAGCGCTTGCCTAGCAAGCGCAAGGCCCTGGGTTCCGTCCCCAGCTCCGGAAAAAAAAAAGAAAAGAAAAAGAAATGGAAGTATGGTAGACGGGAGTGCTGGGATCCAGCTTGGATCTATTAAAGTAAGTGAGAACCACAGAATCAGCATATGGTCACTGAAGACACAGAAGGCTGTCACCCTCTGTGTGACTTCATCAGGCCAACTTAGCATGTCTGAGCTGAAGCTGTTTTGCCAACACAGACTACTCTGCTCTTTCAAACTCATACTACATTTGACCTTTATGATTAAAATCTAATTAGAAGTGCCGTTATTTTTAAAAGGTAGGGATGGTGTATTTGTCTCGTCTATTAAAGCTATGACTAATTGTTAACCTTCTTAACGGGCTGAATCATCGCCATGCCTTTCATTTCAACCTTTTGCAAAGCAAAGTCCAAAAGGAATTCAGATTGCGAAACAGAGTCTGCTAAAAAGAAAAAAAAATACGATTCACTTTCATCATATGATCAAAACAATTTCAAAGTGCTTTGCGACGCTGCTAAGTCTAACCAAGCATGGTGAATTGACTAGATCTTTGATCCACTTACTCAACATTACTATTTAGATTCTAATTAATTGATTGATTTGATTAAATCCAAGACATGGATTTTGTAGCTGCTGCATACCTAGCCTAGCCTTACATGCTATAAAAATGATATGAAGACTTATAAGCTACTAGCCATACTTATTTAACCTACACCTCAGTTAGGGAAAAATAATAGTGTGAACACAAATCCACTGAAAATAGAACAAAGATCTTCCTTTTTCTAGGAACAAGACTTATCTAGGAGAAGAAAATAATAAACATGTGATTGTCTTACTATATGCTAAGTACCAGCAGGATGTCCCCAAAGTTCTGCCTGGATATGGACAGGCTTCTCCTGATGGGCGAAGAAGACTCCCTAGCAGTTTGTAGGTAAGCGTCTCTCTGATGTTACTGTGAACCAAAGGCTTATGTAAAACATAGCTTTCATAGAAATCCCAGCCATCCAGATTTCATTTTTGAGACTCCTAGCTTGGGGCTCCTATCTGAACCCACCATGTTCTCTGTCCATGGTCCTCAGTAAATTCCATGTCTTCTCTGCTCAGTCACTAGAGCTGCTGTCAGTCTTGTTTCCTGCTCTCCCAAGGGATGGCTAGGTATCTCTTTAAGGTGTTTCCTGGTTAGCATCTAAAGCTGACTCCTTGTATGCCGTGCAAATCGACTTGGATTACGTCATTGCAGACACATTGTGCAAAATGCTTAGAGACCTCATAACCATAAAATGTTGACAAAAACGCAGTTTTACTTATTAAACTTTGTAAAGACAAAGCATATTTGATGTGTGTTCTCAGAAGGAAGAAGCACTACCTTGTTTAAATTGTTTAAGCATGACTGCTTTCATAAACAATAAAATAAAATGCTCAGAGATTAAAATAGAGCAGAGAAGTCAATGGTACTTGGATGTCTTTTAAATGCTAACTACCTCATCTCCCACCTCTTGGCTGTGGACTTCCCCCCTCTACTAGCATACTGCCTACCTCTGCCTGATCCCCCCGGATACCAACAATATTTTTTCTCTTTTGAAATTGTGAGCACACATATGTGCGTGCGTGGGGCACAGGGTGGGGTAGCTGGTGCATACATGCTGTGCCACATATATGGAAGTCAGATGACAATGTAGGGTATCAGTCCTTACCATCTACCTTGTTTGAAGCAGGCTTTCTTGTTTGTCTCTCCACAGAGCAGGCTCTATGGCCCATGAGTGTCCAGGAGTTCTCTGCCTCCCATCTCTTCATATGAGCTCTAAATTATAGATACACACAGCTGTGCCTGGCTTCATATGGCTTTGGGGATCTAAACACAGGTCCAAGGACTTGACTCACTGAACCAGCTTTTCAGCACTTCTAGTTTGGTTTCTAATGCTGTGGTAAAACATTCCAACCAAAAGAAATGTAAAGATAAAAATGCTTTATTTCAACGTACACGTCTATGTCCATCACTGAGGGAAGTCAACACAGGAACCCAATTCGGGAACCTCGTAGTGGAAATCGAAGTAGAGGCTATGGAGAAAAAAGCGTCCCAGCTTTCCTCCAGGCTCACCTTCAGCTTCCTGTTTTATGTTGTCTGTGCCCGCCGGCCTAGGACGACTTCTGCCTACAGTGGATCGGGCTTTCTAACATCAACAAAGAATCAAGAAAATGCACAAGATCCCCAAAGATATGCCCACAAGCCAATCTGATGGAGACAATCTTCTCTCAACCTGACTAGTGATCAACCAAGATTAGTGCCATTATCTCTCCTAATCCTCTCTCTCTCTCTCTCTCTCTCTCTCTCTCTCTCTCTCTCTCTCTCTCTCTCTCACACACACACACACACACACACACACACACACACACACAGACACACAAAACGCCTGTTCCATCAGTTGTTATTTTCAAATTACTACCACACCTTTCTCTCTTGGCATAGAAAATATTCAAGAATGTCAAAAGACATCCCTGAATGTTTACTTTAAAAAAAAAAGTTTTAATGCAACTTCTCACAAAGTATATCAAGGTTCATTGCTCCAATATCAGTTCTCCTTACCAAACCCCTTTCTTCCAAAACAAAGGGAAAAGACAATAAAAAAAATAAGAGGGTCAATCCTATAAAAATATATGTAATCTCAGAGAAAAGTTGCTTTATTTTTTTTATTTATCTAGTCCAAATTCTTGAAAGTAGATCTTGAGGTTATTTAGCAAAGTGTAAGTTTCAAGGCAGGACCCCCACCTAGTACATTTCACTCCTTACGAGTAAACTTGGTACAGGAAAAACCCTACTTGAAGTTTGCACTTTGATCCTTTGGCTTGATTGGAGATCCAGTTACCTCTGCTTCTCTCTGTTGACTTCTTTTGAATTGTCTGGCTTCAACAAAATGTACACTGCCCAAGCTGTCTTGATTCCTGGATTAGCACTTATCATGTGTGACTACCCATCACCCTACACTTTCCTTAAGCTTACCTATCTCTCTGCACCCACATGAGTAAGGTTTGAATTAAGAAGAGGGTTGAGCCACTGCTATTGTTTCCTGTAGGGCTATGCTAAAATGCTTTGTGCGTTACAACCCAGGATGCTATGATATCTGAGATGTTTTTTCCTCTTCCAATCTTAACTGAGTACTTTAAAATGAACAGAGAACTTTGTAAGGAAAGAAAGAGAAAAAAACAACTATGGTTCCAAGAGTGGGTAAACATTCCACAGAGGTTCTTGTTCCACCCCCAACCCCCAACAGGTCTGCCCATCCCTACAAATTGCATTCTTATATGCATAGTCCTGAGGTGAGTCACAAAACAACAAAGAAAACACGGTTTCTCAACATAACAAAGGAAGTTTTTTTTATTTGAATTTGCATGTTGTTTATATTTTTAAACAGGAACTAGAAGAAAGGGGTTCCACTCTCAGTGAGCATATCCAGTCATGAGTTTTACTCTCTGCCCAGTTCCCCTTAGTGGTGAAAATTTGGAATGGGGGACTATGACTCAATTTTGCTTCCTTTCATCTCACAGATTCTTTCATCCATCTTTCCCAGCATGCCAATTCGTAGACTCGGTGCCAGTGTTGGCTCCAGACTTTAGTTGTAACCACACCACACCACCGAACCCTCCCCATCTTGTGAAGTCCAAGTTTCCAGCGTTTCCAAATCCTTCACAATCCTGTCATTCTCTGCTCCTATCATAGTCTCTGTTAGCCCCTTGCATGACACTGCCTCAGCCAACCTTCCCTGTGTCTCCTCTCTCTTTTGCCTAAAACAATATTTTTTATGAAATGCCACATTCCTTTTGCCTTTGATAACAAAGTGTTCTCCATGTCTATAAATAGGTTTTCTGAACTTCACCTAGAGCCATTCTTAGAGGAATATGCCTTTGCCATTCATTGATGTATTTCTCACACCATTCACCATTACCCCAAGTATATTAGCTAACATGTGTAGGCTTACCATAATGTCTGAACTGTTATATAAATCACTTTGGTCCCATCATTGTCAGCTTCATAATCATCTTTCCCAGGTAGAGGATGATGAGAGCTCACACTCTACACTAGTTTTTCCCTCCTACTGCCAGAAAGAACACACTACAAACACATTTGACACATTAGTGTTAGCCACAGATATCTGGTATTACAGGAGAGAGTGGGGAGGCCATCCTAAAGCTGTTAGGATATCGATGGGGAAGAAGGGAAGAGAGGTAGTAGGCAGGGGAAGAAGAAGCTAGCATGAAAGGAATGTGGAGAGAAAATTACTAACTCCCAAATCATAATTTCCAGCCAAGTAGTCTACTCAACTGCTGCAAGATGAAGCAGGAAGATTTTCCAACACATAGGAAGCCCCAGGGGTATAAGGTACCAGAAAACATTAATACCATAGAGATGATTCAGGATAGAGGACAAGGGCTGCCCTAACAGAAAACTTAAAGATGCTTCACGGATTGTGCTGGGGTGAGTGAGTTTGGATTGCTGTAAACGTTCTTTGCATCTGTATCAATTCAGAGCGAAACATCCTATGCAAAACAAAAGATAGAGACTGGCTTTAGAACTAAGACACACAGAGCACGGCAGGATAGCAGCTAGTAATGGATACCTTTACTTAGGTGCTTCATGTCCCGGCATTTCCAAGTCTTCATTTGCAAAATGGAAGGACTGGTTACCTTTCACTCCATCAGATTGGGGATTTTTTTGTTTCTTTTTTAACTCAGATGATGATTTATATTTAAACTCAGATGATGACGACAATGAGGACATGAGGAGCTGATGAAAGCCAGAAGATGAATGGCTGCTGTTGCCATGACTTTCTCTATTTGGGACCAAGAGTTTCCATGAGTTCAGTCTGGAAGTGAGCACAGCATCAGGCACTGTCATGGAAAGCCTAGAAGGACTGTCATCCTGGAGCTTATTCTTAAAGCTACTGTGTGGAGATGGGCTGGAAGGCTTGAGGCTTCTGGGACAGCTACAGATCTTACCATTAAAAACCAATCTCCCATGTACTACAAAACACTTCCTTTTAATTCTCAAAGCGCATCAATCTACACAGATTCAGATATGGGCTAGTCAAGATAAAGGGGTTAATCAACTTACCCAAGGCCATGATGGCTATTTTACACCTAGACTACCCAAAGTCAAAGAGGATAGCATTCCCATTAATTCAGATTCAGTAAATCTTTATTATTTATCACATATTTTATTATATATATTATTATTATTATTATTTATCATTTACCATTATTATTGCCCAAGCTTGCCTGAAACTTGACAGGTAGTCAGGACAGCCCAGGGTGACCTTGAAGATTCTCCTGCCTCTACCTCCTGACTTTTGGGATTACAGGTGTGTGTCATCACACCACGCTTAGCAAAATCCATTATTATTTTAACAGAATTTTTAGAAGCGTGATACACATAAACTGGGCTGTTCTTTTGAGGAAGAAATGAAGGAGATGAAAAGAGCTTGTGCACTTCCTCTGTTAACCCCAGAGTGCCCATGCCCAACATTGTGTCCCCAGGAATACATCCACTGATCTCTTGGACTTGCCGGAAGATAGTTCAGAAGTGCTATCTTCCATACTCTTGCCTACCTTTCAATGCAACTTTCCTGAGTCTGAAATGTGAAGTCATCCCTGTAGACCAGGGGGGGTTGTAGGCTTTCAGAAACAGAAACACCATTTACTAGTGGTGCCAGGGTTCAATGCAATAGACATCCTAGTTTCACATCAGCCCCAGTGGAATTCTTCCTGTACCACTTAGGAAACTTCTAGTCAGTACTTGTCATGGACAAAGCACAGAATGAGGGCAAAGATTGCTCCGGTTCATTCCCCATGAAATGAACGAAGAAGAAGAAAAATATGTGTGCGATGTAGTAGTAGTAGTAGTAGTAGTAGTAGTAGTAGTAGTAGTAGAGAGAGAGAGAGAGAGAGAGAGAGAGAGAGAGAGAGAGAGAGAGAGAGAACCAGGCTTGGGCTTCAAGCTGTGACTGTCATTTACAGGTGCTATCATTTTAAGAAAATCTGCATCACTGTGGGGAGCTGTAGGTGGAAGATTTTGTTTTCACATTCGCAAATAGATCAGGTGTTTCCTGTTACGTAGTTTTACTAGTTTTACTCTACTGCCTTTAGCTCCACCGCACTCACTACCAGCCCCCTCCCCCCTTCCCCTGAATCCTTGGCTAAAAGACACACACACACACAAGTTTTTCCTTTACAACTTGCCTTTTTGGCACAATTGCTGGTGCTGCTATCTCTTGCCTGGAAAAGAGTACCCTTAAAAATATGTTTATCTCTGCTCCTCCCACCTGTGCTAAACTTCAGTGTCTAGTGCCACCTAGCTCCTGCCTAACATCCATGACCACCTGCCTGAAGCAGCTCCTCCTGAGACCTCACATGGCTGCCCCCTTTAAAGCATGGCAGAAAAACGCATCCCTCCTTCCTTGTGTCTGCCTCTATCTCCTGTACCTTCCGCCCAGTAATTAGCCCCTGGCTTTCTTTACTGACAAATCAAAAACCAATTGGGGAACAGGACCTTAGCATCAGAACTGCCCCCATCAGTTTCCTCCTTCTGGAGTTCTCTAAACACAGGAAGAACACCTCTTGTTTCATGTGTCCCAACTCTCCCATAAAGTCACAGTAATGCCATGGTTCTGTTCTTTCTTCATTCCATCCTCTGTTTGTGTGACTCTGGCTGGCTGAGTGCTGGTAAACAATAGTCATCTGATTTAAAGTATTCCCTGGTGTCTTTATTCCACCTAAAGCCAACATTGAAATGCAAAGTTGTACATGGGTATATATTATTTTTATGAAAGTGATATTGTGGATATAAAAACATCAAAAGCTTAGCAATACTAACATATAGAAAAATACTTAGAAAGTGACAAGTTTATAGTATCTTTACCCCATGCTTTATATATTCTATGTAATTTTACATCATTTAACTTCCTCTTGAGATTATAATGTAACCACATTTCTCCCTTTCCTTTTCTCCCTCCAAAATCTCCAACATACCTCTCTCTACTCTCCCTTAAATCCATGACCTCTTTTTCACTTTTTTCCATACATATATGCATAGATGTATATACACATATATTTCTAAATATAACCTGAATATAGAGTTCATAGAATGTTACTTGTATGTATATTTTCAACATTGAATGTTTGGCACTGGATAAACACATAGCTTAACTTTTAATGATAACTCCTTTATCAGCTATTACTACTGTAGCCAACCATGAAGATAATCAACTTATAATGACAGGGTCTATTTGGTTTCAGAGACCCTTGTTCACAATCAGTTTGTCTCCCCACAGAAACACATGACAGGAACATTTGATGGAACAAACCATTGAATTTACTTGCTTCCGTTATGTCTGAGAAACATAAACAAGAAAGAAAATGAGAAGTGGGCTCCATGGTTCCCCTTGAGGACATATGTTTAATGACATGCCCATCCCCTAACAGGTCTACATCTTAAATTTTCAAATATTAAAATTGCTAGTGTTGGGGACCTTTCTCTTAGCACATGGATACTTGTGAAACATGCCCGATCTAGAATTCACCACATTCTCTCATTCTCTCCATTCCTCTCCTCCATGCCTTCCTCCCACAATCTCTGTGTGAGTTCAGCTGGGACATCTTACTTCAAATCTTAATTGAAGTCTAGATCTCTTACATAAAACAATAGTGTAAAATCAGAAATAATATAAAATTTCATGTAGTTTAAGTTCACCCACCTTGAGATACTAATAACCTGCAGATCCACTCATTTAGTTTTAAAGATCCATACTGATCCATGATTTGACAGAATATGAATTTGAGCACAGGACTGTCACTATGAAACATTGGCTATGTTAAAATAATTTCATAAAAATAAAGTCAAAATGACAAAGATGAGTAGTTGGGGCATTTCTACATTCCTGGCTATTTTCTAGTGACTTGTGAATATGTTGACTGAATGGGACATATATGTTTGAGAAACAAATGTTATGAATTAAGAAAAACTCAATCCAGAAGTCGAGATAGAAGCCTTATTTTGAAATCCTGATAGTACTTTCAGTATTAGGCTCTGATTTTCTTGGACATGATATGAACATTAGCTTAGACTTAGGTTAATGTGTGGTTCACAAAGCTACTGGATAAAACTCTGGCTTGTTTGGGTGAAGAAAATACTCAAAATCATAACCACATAACAAGTAGTTCACGACAAGAAGTAGTCACTGTTCCATTACATTCCGTCCTCTACAGAATTGAACGGATATGAAATACCATTGGAAAAAAACTGAATCATTTTTTTCTGCTATGACCCATGCAGAGAAGCAAAATATCAGAGGGTTACGGTATAGTTTCAAAGGAGAGATTCTGGATAGAGGTAACTCGTGATAATAGGTTCAGGAGGAAAAAGAAGAGGAAAAACAGGAAGAGAAGGAAAAGAAATAGAGAATGGAAGGGAAGAGGAATAGAAGGAAGAATAGAAGTTTGAGAAGAGGAAGAAAAGGAGGGAAAGGAAGCAGAGGAGTGAATGAGGATGAGGAAGAAGAGAGGATGGAAAAAAAGAAGAGGTGTCGCTAAAATGTGCTGGCTAAATATGTAACCACGCAGGACCAACTCAAACACTTGAAACGTATATTTGATAAAGGACTACCAAGGGAAGAATAAATGAAAATTACGTAAGACTTTTCAAAGGCTTGAAATAGCAATGTGATAGATACTATCCAATTGTTGCAATATTTTAAAAGTCAAAAAGTTTTAAGAATTCAGAATAAATCACATTCATTTATTTGAATAAATTCCCAATGTTTCCATGGATATTGCACTTTGAATGCTATTTTGGTTGCACGGCACCTAGGGAAAGGTGGTACAGTGCATAGGTGTGGACATTTTCCAATGAGTGTACTTCTTCAACAGGATGAAGGTAGCAAGCTGTAAGTTAACAGTGGGCTCAAATTGGAGTAATCTATGGGTTAAAACATAATAATTAAAAGTAGCTTAAGGAATTACGTTTAGAATACAAAATAGAAATCAAAATTAGTAGTGTGAGTGAGTCATTATAGATTTTAAAAATTATGTATAAGATTGCACCAAAGAACAATAACAGTATACTGAAGGCAGAAGAAGGGGGTCTTAGAATTGGTCAAGCTTCAACTCAAATCACTAACACACAGTTCAGGTAATGAGATTTATAATATTTTTTTTTTACAAAGGGCATAGTGAAGTGCTCAACATCAATTATTATTTGACCCTTGGAGAGCTGACTAAATTGTCTTGTCTTTCTCATCTACTGAAGTTTTAGTGTCACCTATATCGTAGGACTGACTGTTTATTTAAACAAACAGGAAAAATGCAACAAAGGTCACGGAGCCCTTAGCAATGAAACCTTAAGAAGATTAAAAGGAATTGGTATAATATCCCACTTGAAATTTTTGTTGAGAGCGTGAGTATGATGAAGCCAATCTGAAATTAGAGTGGAAAAAAGTAGTTGAGTTCAATTGTATATAGTACCATGTCATTCTGTGAAGAATGGGATAGTTGAAAGTGGTTAAAAGCAATAGTCTGGAACTAAAAATGGAAAGATTGGGCAAGATATTAAAAACAAAGCCACCACAACAACCTCCCAAGTCGTAACAAGGATTGGGCAATGGGGGGAGGGGGGCTGAGTCATCGTGAAGAAGAGGATGTAAGGATAGGTTAGCGAGTAGATGAAACCATGCTGGAACAACTACACATGGAGACAGTTCGAGGTGGATGACATGAAATGGTTTTTCCAATCCCGTCCAGTTTATTTTTATCTTCCTCATGAAATGTAAAATAATTCACATGACACTTTGATTGAGACCTTATGGGTACCATTTCCATTGTGCAAGACAGGAACATTAGGGTAGAAACCATTTGCCAAATGGTAACAGAAGACGGCTAGTGTGAGAGTCAGGCAGAAGGCTGGGAAGCAATTTAGTGAGTTTGGGAGAAGAGGCCACCAGTGTTGATAATCCAAATCAAAATGTTTCCTTGTCAGCGTTAGAGCCTCCTGTTGTTTGTGTCAGCTGTGGGATGGATGAAGAAGGACGTAGTAAAAGCCAAGAAGGCAACAACAGCCTTAATCAAGGCCCTCTGCTCCGAGTCGTAAGGGTTACCCTTGCAGGAGTATGCTCATATCTAGGGAAAACTCTAAGTAGCTCTTGAAACTTGATTCTAGAGAGATTCCTGAAGACTTTAGAAAATAACAACAGATTTTATTTTGTTTCGTGGGATACTAGCTCGATATGTAGGAATGTGGTATGGTATCTTCAGCAATCTACATAAAGTCTGGAAACATTCACATCTATGGTGTGGCTGGAGGAGAGGACTTACCTTGCTTGCATAACATCCTATGTTTAATCTCCAGTATTACAAAGGATGAAAACTCTCAGGAGCCTAAAGAAAAATGCAGGCCCTGCTTCATGAAATCTGTTCCTAATTTCGCTCTGCCTTTGGAGCCCCATCGGGACCTTTATAAAAAGGACCACTTCACTGCTGGCCAGCCCAGGCAGTTTAAGTCTCCAATGTATGGTTGAGAGTGAGAATAATTAGGGTTATGAGAACTCTATCAATCCCATCCATTTCCAGGTACAGGCTGTACCATTGTTGAGCAATTTCATAATCTCACTTGAGCATCTGTGTTTGTTTAATATTTGAGTGTGCTTGGATGTGCTTTTATAAATGGCTATCTATAAATCCCCATCCATTAGGTAGCCTGGACTTTTACAAGGGGATCCAAAGGCCTAATGAAAAAGAACATTTTGATAATGATTTTGCTGTTTACAGAGAGTGTTTTCCCCAGCCCCTGACTGCCAAGGAGCATTAAGTTTTTTGTTTTTTGTTTTCATTAAGCTATAGCAGCACGTCTATGAGGTAGGTAGTAATTTGGAACCAGTAGCTTGGTATTTTATAGATGGCCAACTTACCTTTCTGCCAGTATGGCAGAGTCTGCTTGGAAAATAATCCAAGATATCTAAGCCAGCTGTGACTGCTTACTCTACACAGTCACTAGTGTTTAAAACAAATAAAAAATGAGTCTAGAACTATTTCCCATCGCAAGTAGAGAAATATCTTTGTGTATTGCAAATGAAACCTGGAGACAATAGGCACAATCATGTCAGGGTAGAACACACCACTGAGACCCACATTTCCAAGAAAAACCATATCAAGATTTTCTTCAGAAAGTATACTGGACACTATTCACCATGGGTTTGTTAATACGTGTGCTAAACTTAAGAAGAAATAATGAGATTTCTTTTCAATTCATAAGAAATAATTTGTGTTGCAAAATAAAAATCTCAAAAGTAATTTATCAAGTAAGATAGCCCCTGATATTTGTTGGACCTGGAAGAGTAATGATACAAATGAAGCTTTTTTATTTTTTTAATGTTCTACCTCTCAACTTCAACTAACAGGCTTTCAAAATGACAAAATGAATGTTCAGACCTAAATGGGACATCTGTACTACACTCTCTCCACCCTGGGTTCAGTAATCACTACAGAAGAGGAAAGAAGAAAGATTGTAAGCCTCAGAGCTGGTAGATCTCTACAAGGAGACAGTGTTTTCTGAACTGCAGGTGTGGACTCCCAGTAGTTTTGATAGACAGTAAGCACAGAGCCATGCAAACTTGAGACAAACTCAGAGAATGAAAGGGTGTGTGAACTTTATGTCCCACACCTAGCAGAGGAACTATTGCCCTGACAGCCACTGAGGAAAGGAAAGTTGGCCTTCAGTGAGAGAATAGCCCCTAATAGGTCGACCACATCCCAATGGAAGACCACACATCCACAAATGTATGAACAGTATACCTCATGGCTTTAAGGAAGAAGAACACAGTGCTGGGTGGGGAATGAAGGTGAATCTGGGAGAATCTGGAGAGAGAATCAAAGCACATTGTATGACGCTCTCAAAGAATCGGTTTTTAAAGAATTCTTTGATATTATGGTTATTATAAGACAAAAATTGGTCAAATAAATATAGGACAAAGCAAGGGCTGAGGAATTTAAGTATATAATGGAACGGCATTCAAACAAAATGCATTTGGCGATGTTCTCACTTTTTTAAAGAACATTAAGTGTGGGATATAAACAAATGGGTTTTTAAGATAGTTTTATCGTCATGAGTCAAAATTTCAGGTTAAAATACTAAATCGTTGAATAGGACTTGGAGACAAAGACGTGTAATTCTAGTAGTCAGGAAACTGAGGTAGGAGGATTGCCACAAGTTAGGTAAGGACCATCCTGGCCTTCAAAGCAAGACACTTTTTAAAGATCAAACAAGACATCAGTATCTACTTATGTCCATTTTCAGTGGTTTGCCCAGTTCTTCTTTCCATAAACACAAACTTATCAGTAAGCCAGACTGTTCAATATAAAATATTTCTCAGCTTGCAAATTCTACACTGATTTATGAAATCCTCTGGAATTATAATGTAAATCATAACTCATTGGAGTCAAAACATAAAACGAAACAAGAAAATAAGTGCTTGGTGTTATGAGAGAATGACATGTCATCTTGCAATAATCTTTTACACGCATTCTATGCAGTAATGCATCATATTATCTGACAAGCTAATTTGTCTCTCCTATAAATTAAACCCTTCCACAGTCTTGATTTTCCTTGCGTGCTGAAGCAGCATCCATCTCCATCAGGAATGCTGCAATCAACAGACATGCATGACATTTATATATAATCCCTTTTGCTTTGAGGGCACACAGCAAGAAATACAGAGTTTTTCTCAAGAACTGGGAAAATGTTGGTCCCAAGAACAGATAATTAAGATCTTTGGTCACATTATGTCAGCTCTGAGTGTTGGCTGACAAATGACAAGGACTCTTACACATTATTTAACAAATTGTGTGCATGCGTGTATGTTTAGATTTGTGTGTGTGTGCACATGTATGTACATATATGTATTTATGTGCCTGTGCACATACATGAATGTTTGTACATATACATGAGTATATGTGTGTGATTGTGTGTGTCTGTGTGTGTGTGAGAGGAGGGTAGGGGGGAGAGAGAGAGAGAGAGAGAGAGAGAGAGAGAGAGAGAGAGAGAGAGAGAGAAAGAGTTGGAAAAGTGTGTGAGAAAGTATGTGTGTATGTACACATGCATGCACACTTGTGAGCTGGAAGGTTTTCTAAAACTCAGAACCAAAAATTAATATGTTCTTTGACTCTAAGTAGATTGTTAGTTTGGGGATCACAGAATCTAAACACTTCTAAGAAGCTCTGCAGCTACTCAAGTAAGACTGGAAGATTACAGAAGAGAATGCCTGCATCGTCAGGACTGGTTCATTTTACTTCTTATCATTGAACGAACAAACTGTGCAGGCCAATCGATCAGCTAGGTTGTGGGACTAACTAATCCAGTTCAGATAATGATCCTTGTAAGATTAACAAGATCACAGCAAAATGCTCTAGTTTAACAATAGGAAACAAGAAATCTGTCTCATTTTATATCTCTCGGTAAAATGATGACACCCAAGGCGATGTTGTGTGGTTAAATCCATTTCTCATACATCTTCAATGAACAGAGAGGCACAGCATATCACAAAACCCTGTCTCCAGCAGAACCGAAAAACAGAAACAATACCGATGTCAGGTTTCATAATTCGATCAATAAGCATGGTGTGATCCAAGTGATGACAGAAACCAAATAATGCCACTCATACAAAGACAGTGACTGACCCTCAAAGAAAATTCTGGAAATAGTTCTGACCCCTGGAGGATCCATTCTGGCTGTGGGTGTCATAGAGAAGAGGGTTTTTAAATGTCCAATGTCAGAATTTTCCTAGATGGGACGGCAGCAATTCCACAAGAGAGGGAGGGGGTATGAGAAGGGAAAGCTTATCTTATCAGGAAACCAGAAGGAAGTAGAGGGTGGACAGCTGGAGTTCTGGGCTAGTGGGAAGCTTGGAGATGGAAGAGGGTACTAGTTTAGTTTGCATGGATCACCGGGTATACTCTGTGTAACTGAGTAGATATGCAAATGATAGTGCTGAGATTGGGCATGGAGCAACATACCAGCCTCTTTCACTGCAGAACAAGCAGGACAACTCCTACTTGCAAAACGATCTATCCTATCCCACCAGCCCGAAGTTGCATTCCCTTACGCAGTAACTGCTTTATACAGTAACTGCTATCATTTTAGGTCAGGGGACAACAGGTGTGAAGGAGCTCACTCTTAGGAACACAGGTTGGTTAGTTCTCATGCTGGTGTTTGGTACTCGACAGAAGAAGACACAGGATAAAGGAACACCTCTAAACTGAGAGCAAGTAATTCGGTCATTCGGTCTCTCAGTAAAATGGCCAGCTACCTCGTGGACCAATTGGCATTACATGTGGTGATGTCCTTAGAAATCCGCTGATAGTGTAGATAAAACCATTTGGACTACAGTTCTGATTTCACAGAGTGCCAAATTGACATGTGCCCAAAATCAGAGAAAAGAAAACCCAGTGTACTTGGAGAACTTTTGAAGAAACATTTCTACCCACACCCATCACTTCCAAAGGCAAACCCACTGGGGGCAGGAAGTATGAGAACAAAAGACATTGTCAGGTTGTACAAATGGCTTCTGGATACATATCGCCTAGAAGTCTGTGTTCTTTTAACAGATGTGGGACTTCTAGAAAGTTCTATTTTGCAAAAAAGCTTGGAATCGAGTTCGACTTTACATACGTATCACTTTGGAGCCAGCTCTTACGTAAGACTGCAACTGATCGGTGGTTTCATCACCTGCCATTACTCAAATGGAAGTGGAAGTGATGTTCTGCAGATGCAACTCAGAAAACAATGAGAAAGCCCTTCTTTGCCTTGTTCTTCCATATCCATAACATTAAGAGTACAAGGGTATCCCTCTGTAACCACGCCTTCTTCTTAGATGAGGTCATCCAAGTCTCCAACAACCTGAGCAAAAATGGGGATCAAATGTGCTGGATCCCTAATGTTTGAGACAAAAGAAAATAATGCTAATTAGTGGTAGGGAGAATAAGTTAATGAAGATAAGAAGAAAGTCAAGCTCTGACTGCATTAAAAATTGAGAGACTGCATGAATTAAATCTCTTACCTCCCTCAAGTCCATTAACTAAGGAGGGAACCATAAGAGCAGACAGAAAGAATATGTCACAAACATCTAATGCACATTGGTAACTTACTATACAGAAGACAAGGTGACAGTCCTTTGCATGTATAATTACATCGAAGCATGATAATGATTTTTGTGAATGACGTTACTGTTTTCTAGTTTTACTAAGAAAATTAAAGTTAAGAGAAGCTATAGAACAGCCTGTCTAAACTCAGAATTAACTAAAACTCAAGTCTAGTCCATTCTGACATGATGTCAATGACCTTCATTGTTTTATCATAAGCATAATTTTTTAAATACCAAAACACTGAAAACAAAATTATAGGGCAAGCAATTATAGAAAACACTAGCAGTCACAGCTCAAGAATGGTTAACACCCTTAATTTGGAAGGGTGATTTTAAAACTCAGTATTAAATTAACCTAGTGTGTAGGATGATGTCATTATGCACCAAGGCAGGTCCAGGATAAGGCAAAGCCTATCACTGGGGGATGAGAGGGAAGGGTAGGTGGGGAAAAGCCTAGGAAGAAGAGAGGAGGAAGAGGAGCCAGGGAGATCAAAATAGAAACCAAGGAGGAAGATGATTCCGATCCGGGTGATCTAAGTCAATTTTATCTTGTCTAGGTGGGCGATTTCTATACTTACTAATTGGCAGTGAATTTATTCTGTGGATGTACTGTAGATTGAGAATTTAACACATAAATCTGATTGTTGGGTTAGTTTGTTGAGTCTTGATGTTACAGGTAGCTGGGACCAGAGCTCCAGGCTGGTCAGGGCTGGCCAGGGAGACTAGCAATGGGAGTGGAGAGACTGCCGGGAATACAAGATAGCTAGGCTAATGTGGTGTGGTGCCACACTGGAACCAGCCGCCGCTGAGATAAATTGATGTTAGTTTTATATGGCCCTATAGTGCCAGAACTAACTCCAGGGAGTGACCACCCGGGTCCAAGAGTAGCAGAGGGTCAGCATGGAACGGCGATGCTCAGGAACCAGCCGTGCCATTTTTTAAAATTGTTACTGTAGCATTGGTATTATGAGGAATGAGCTAGGGAACAAAACAGGGGAGAGCGACTAAGGTGCTAAGCAAATTGTCCAGGTTACCACAAGCACGCTGAATTAAAATAACACGGATTCATGGTCAGAAGTCAAAAATTGCTCCACTAGAGTGAGATCCTACCAGAAGCTCTTTAATAATCCATTTCTTACCCTTTTCAGTTTCACGAGGCCAGTCCTCCATTCCTCGGTCTATGGCCCCTCCCCTGCACGGGGCTTCCATTCTTCCGTGTCAATAACTCTTGCCTTCTCGCCATCCTCCTCTTTGGCCTACCCAAATCATCTGTCTCAAATTCTCAACTTTAATCAAATCTACAGAAATATATCAATCCTGTAACATAATTTTTTTCTTACATTTTGGGGATTAAGACATAGACGATTAGAAAAAGGAAAGTGATCCAGCCTGACATGGTTGTGACCAAATTTTCATTTAAAAATGATGTGATTGATACTTACTAAATGGATATGAGTACAAAACAGTGGGTGGTCTTGCTACTTTTGGGAGCAGAAGCACCAGTAGGCATCAAGTTTCTAAGAGGCAGTGGGACAATGTATAGCAATTATTCAATTGGATTAGAAACCGAGCTTGTCAGAGTTATGCAAGTGGATATGGCCATAGATGTTAGCCAAGGGCATTTATTTGGATGAAAAATCATAAATCATCTTAACACGTTGCGATGTGTCTTCTGATAACACCCAAAGTGATTTCAGAGACCATATTGTATGAAAATAAAGACATGAAAATATCCAATATGAAAAAGTTAAAACTGTGAGATATAGTTCCCTTGTCAGGATAGTGTTGGGACAAAAAGATGGGATGTTTTTCATTATTTCCCTATTTCCAGATGTGCTTCAATGAGTGTGCAAAATGGTTAGGATAATGTCAGTTCTACTCATCAAATCACCTTCTTCAACTTGAACCCACACAGGTAGGGCTCTCGTTTTGTCAAGGTGGCAATAGGAGAAATGAGATCATCGTCCGCTGCTAGCCAGCCTTGCCTTTCTCTAACTTTCTTCACTATCAATAACGTCTTTGACAATTTATAACGATAGAAAACTGGGAGCCAGGAAACACAGTAGATAAAGAAAGGTTCTTGAGTCAGCCGTCTAAATTGGAAGCTGATTCAACTCTCTATGGGCTGCGCGATCCAGGATGATTTATTTAACTTGTCAGAGCTTTGATACACCATTGTTGCCGATGATACTAAACCTCAGGATTGTCGTGAACAAGACATAAAATTATGTGCAGTGTAAAGGTCACACACAAGTTTGTCCGCTGAGATTCAGAACCTGCAATTTGTCTTAATTAAAAATATATGTCGGGGAGGGGCTGTAAAGATATCTCAGCAGTCGGTGCTGGCTGCTCAGCCAGAGGACCCAGGTTTGGTTCCCAGTTCCCATTCATATAGCAAGTCACAACTACCTATGTGCTGCCTGGTTCTGTGAGTCAATTTGACACAAGCTGGAGTTATCACAGAGACAGGGGCCTCCCTTGAAGAAATGCCTCCATGAGACCCAGCTGTAAGGCATTTTCTCAACTAGTGATCAAGGTGGGAGGACCCAGCCCATTGTGGGTGGTGCCGTCCCTGGGCTGGTGGTCTTGGGTTCTATAAGAGAGCAAGCTGAGCAAGCCAAGGGAAGCAAGCCAGTAAGTAACATCCCTCCATGGCCTCTGCATCAGCTCCTGCCTCCAAGTTCCTGCCCTGTGTGAGTTCCTGTCCTGACTTCCTTTGGTGATGAACAGCAACGTGGAAGTGTAAGCTGAATAAACCCTTTCCTCCCCAACTTGCTTCTTGGTCATAATGTTTGTGCAGGAATAGAAACCCTGACTAAGACAATCTATCACTCCAATTCTGAAAGATTAAAAACCCTCTTCTCACCTCCAATGGCAATAGGCATGAGAATGATACACCAAGATACATACAGACTAATACACACACACATGGAAAAATCTTAAAAGCAATGACTATGCTTATATTTAACACGTACATGTAAGTTAGCTTGCTCTATCTTAGAGCTAGTTGTACTTTAAAACTAATGTTATAAAAACTTTAGGGTGAAGACAGTGCTCTTCATTACACACATGCTACAAAGACTAAAATCAAATAGCTGGTCTAACAGGTAATAAGTAAATTCTAATATCATCATTTTTATTGATTGGTTATTTTATTTATATTACAAATGTTGTCCCCCTTCCCGATCTCCCCTCCATAAGCCCCCCATTGAATCCCACCTCCCCTTTGCCTCTAAAGAGGGTGCTCCCCGACCCACCCACTCCCACCTCACCCCTCTAGCATCTCCCTTTGATTAAAAACAATGAGTTTATGAATTTTGCAGGCAAATGGATGGAACTAGAAAATAGCATCCTGAGTAAGGTAACCCAGACCCAAAAGGACACACATGGTATGTACTAAGTGGATATTAGCTCAAAAGCTCCGGATACACATGATTACAACTCAGAGACCACATGAAGCTTAGAGAGAAGGAAGACCAAAGTGTGGATGCTTCAATCCTACTTAGAAGGGGGAACAAAATAATCACAGGAGGTAGAGGGAGGGAGGGTCCTGGGTGGTAGAGGGGAATATGCGACAGGATAAGGTATGGGGGTGGGGACAGAAGAGAAATCCAGAGGGCCAGGAGAATCATCCTTACTCTAACTATAAGAATGTCACTCAGTGTGCTTTGACAGTCCTCTGGATCTGATCCTCTGGCACAGTCAGACTAATGATTCCTTTATCACATTCATTCTACTTTAAATTAGTCAATGGTCAGCTCTTCACATTGTAAAACAATGTTTTTCAAATCCTGTACCACTTTCTCATGTCAACGAGGAAAGAATTATTAGAGTATATTTTAAATAAATTACGCACGATAATAAGGCTAAGAAACTCTATTTGGGATCTTTGTGGACATTTCTTAGATTTACTTTAAAAGAAAAGTAGGCCCAAGTCATCCCATCTTGGATTCCAGAGTATGAATCACTTCTATGTTGGAGAATTTCTTTTTAAATAAGTTCAAACATGCAACTGCAGCTCTTGAGAAAATTAAGTGTACTGTCCTCACTTCATTGCTGTCACTGTGTTAAAATGTCCTATTGAAAGCAACTTGAAGGGAGAAAGGGGTTATTCTGCTTATAATTCCAGGTGATAGACTATCGTTGCAGAGAAGTCAAGGCAGGAACGTGAAGCAGCTAGCCACTTCCTATCCACAATCAAAAGCAGAGAGAAAATGAATGTGTGTGTGTGCCTATTCTGATCCCACTTTACCCTCTGATTCAGTCCAGGATCCAGACCCAGAGACTCGTGGTGCTCACTTTAGGCTGGGCCTTCTCAAATCAATGAATGAAACCAAGACCATCTCCTGCAAACAAGCCAGCAGGTGAGCCTAATCTTGGCAATCCCTTACTGAGACTTCCCTGGTGATTCCAGATGCATCGGATCGACAGTTAAAATTTGCTGTCCGTCATCAACTTGACTTAACTACCACTTTGCTGCTGCTTAGCTTTCTGATCTGCTCTGAAATGTGACTGCTCTTCAAGGTTGCAACCACCTTTTGTCAGTCTACAGTCCACTTTCAGGGAGAACATCTTTCAACCAATACCAAAGCTTGTAATTCCATTGTATAGCTCTGGTCCAATGGTTCAATGATCTCTTTCAAACACTAGATGCATTTCTATCTACTGATACCTCCAACAAGGAGTCCCAACATATCAAATGTGACATGTCTTTTGTCCAAGACAGGCGATCATTCACCTTTCACCATTCTCCTCTCTCTCTCTCTCTCTCTCTCTCTCTCTCTCTCTCTCTCTCTCTCTCTCTCCCCTCTCTCTTCCCTCTCTCTCCCCGTGTGTGTGTGTGTGTGTGTGTGTGTGTGTGTGTGTGTGTGTGTGTGTGTGTACATGAATGCAGGTCCTCTCTCCCTACAGAGGCTAAGCAGGTCATTGTATTCCACAGCACTGGAGTTACAGGCAGTTGTGTGCTGCCCATTGTGGATTCAGGGAACCAAACTACAACCCTCCGGAAGAGGCCTGTGTGCTCTTCATCACTAAACCATCTCTCCAGCTCAGTAATTCATCATTTTTAAGATTCTTGGCTATTGATTTATCTTCTACACAGTCATATATTCCGAACCCTTAGGAGTTACCACAGGTGTTTTGTTTTGTATTTTCCTTCTCCTTGCCTCCTATCATACCCAGTGCATCATAACATGGCTACTAAAATTGCTGTCCTCTCTACAACCATTTCTCTTTTTTTACTCCATGAACTATTCTGTTTAGAGATACCACAATGTTCTGAAGTCTACTTCCTCTCAATCCTCTTTTCAAGCATTTCCTTTCATATTCTGTATCATCACTTTCAAGAGTAAACTTGCTAGTTGACCAAATCTCCCTGGAGGAATCTCTAAGAGAATCTTTCAGTAGCTCCTGCCCATGCCCATGAAAACCTAACTAACTCATAATGACAATCAAGGCTCTTCCTTACCTCACCAGCCCACCTATTTTATGTCCCCTCATGCACTTTACCC
This sequence comes from Rattus rattus, assembly GCF_011064425.1. Lineage (NCBI taxonomy): Eukaryota > Metazoa > Chordata > Mammalia > Rodentia > Muridae > Rattus > Rattus rattus. The sequence continues at coordinate 78,602,456 of NC_046162.1, forward strand.
TTCACAGTAATAAAATGAATTTAAATTCTATAAGGCCATCAATACACTCAGCCTAGAATGTTCTTATCCCAATTCACCCCTATTACTTACTTGGCTAGAGAGAGAGAGAAGGAAGGAAGGAAGGAAGGAAGGAAGGAAGGAAGGAAGAGAGGAAGGAAGAGAGGAAGGAAGAAAGGAAGAAAGGAAGAACAGAAACAAAATCATTGACCTCTTACTCAGGTGGATAAGGCAGCTACATTTACGATGAAGCCTACACTCATGCCTTGGTTTTGTTTCTGTGTCCACTAGTTTAGGTCGTCAGCTTACTTGTGTATATAGGCACATGAAGTACTTTGAGTGACTGCAGAATATTCTTGGCAAGCCAACCATTCTTGATATATCCTCACAATTCACTGACAGGCCATATTCTTCAAAGGCCATGGCATCTAATCCATTCATCTCTAAGGATGAAGGCTTAGTTCTTCGTCCAGCTAGAGGTCTATCTACCTCCTTCATCTCTAAAGATGAAGGCACAATGACCGAAGACATCTTGGATTTCAAGGACAGGTCTGATGAGGACAAGTTTTGTGATAACAATGCTATACTGTTGAACGTTTTCCTCTGAGAATAACAAACCCATTGTCATCTTAATCAGAGAAGCTGTGATTACCCAAAAAGCTCCTTTGCAAAATCAGCCATGCTAAGAGCAGAATGGAGAGGGTCACTAGTTGCTCACCCAAGTTTCTAGTCATCTCTCTCTATGGACCTCTACACACACACACACAAAGATATGTGTAATCCCGTTCAAGTTGTATGTGGTCTCACGTGTGTCGGTCTCTCATGCTAAAGTGTATTGGTGGGGGAGATGGGGATGGAAGAATCATGAAGGAGATGATTCAGTCTTTTCATCATTGGAGAACTCATCACACATATTGGAATGAGACTTCTCAGCTATGCAACTATACGGGGTCACCTAGACTCCTGTAAGGAGCTCCTCTGCCACGTTCTTACAGTGAAATCAAATAAACCCAGGCTAGACTTGAGTTGAGTAATCTCTTCAGCCTGTGATTGGTACCCTGTCTGTGGTGAAGGGACAAATATCTTCACTTCTTTCCAGGAAAAGTAGTGGAACACTTGGCTTCTGAGCAGGGACATGAGAGAAAAAAAACTAAGTTTAAAAAGGGTAGTTTTCAGGGTTGGGGATTTAGCTCAGTGGTAAAGCGCTTGCCTAGCAAGTGCAAGGCCCTGGGTTCGGTCCCCAGCTCCAGAAAAAAAAAAGGGTAGTTTTCTTGTACCTGGTATGGGTGATAAGTTTTGCAACTGAAGCCATGCATAGTAAGGATTGTGTGTTCTCAGAAGCAATTGCTATGTGGCTATCCTTCTCCATTTAGTATGAAATGAAACGCTCTTCGATGAATATGGCCTACCAACAGAGTATGAGGAAACATTGAGAATGGCTGACCCACCAGAGAATATGCTGCAGTCACTCACAAAGATGTGGGTAGAAATTATAAAGAAGCAGCAGCAGTTTCTTTACAATGCTATTGGTGAAAAGACGTGCACCCAAGGCTCAGATGTCTGCCCAGAAAGAACTTGCCCATATAAGGAAAAAAGAGACGCAGAGGTGGCATCTTCCTTCTGTGTTAGTTTTTAAGCTGGTGGATAGATTGGATACAGAATGAGCTGAGACTGAATTGCTGGCTTGCTCTGTTTGTTTTGTTGGTTTGGTTTTTATGATGGAGGGATATAAGGGAAAGGTTGCCATTAAATCATCACTAAGCAGCTCTTCCCGGGACCCAAAGCCTGAGAGCCTGTGAAAAGAACTGAACAGTGAGGAAGGAGAAAATAAGATAGAAATGACAAGAGGGGAAGTAGATATGAGAGAGGTGCTGTATGGTACCCACTTCACTGACCCAAATAGAACTGGTTACCAGAGGGTTAGGAAGGAAAGTAGGAAACAAGGACCTCAAGACGGGCATGAAGGGTTGGTGATACAGATGAGCCACGGGGGCATCGATTTATGATCCTTTGAGGTAGGAGAGGCTCTGGATGATGCCAGTAACATATTCACATGCAATTTGCCTTGTAAAGTGCTAAACCAATCGAGAGAGGCTTAGAAAAGGGAAAAGGAGAGCTCAGATGATGGGTTCTTTCTGGGCCATTGATGGCAAATATGGCAGGACATGTACAGAATCAGAGTCACTGCCTAGTGGCGACAACATAGTGAGCTTCTGAAAGACTTTAAAGGTGGAATGAGAGTTTGAAAAGAGGTGACAGTGATCCCAATTATACTGTTGATGGGGAAGGAGGAGTCTTGGGGTGGGAAGACAGAGCCTGCTGCTTCTCTAACAGGGTGGCCAAGGTTATCTGTAAATAAGAACTCTGCAAAGACATTGGAGACTCCATACCAAATAGCAGGTTTACTCTTCCCCTACCCATACACATGCCATGGTCTCGGGTGGAAGCTGGACCAGATGCCCCTTGGTTCCTCATTGCCTGGAGGAGCATCAAGGGTGATGAATATCGTGGATGAGTATGGAGCTAGAGCAATGCAGGTGACTGGGATTAAGTTTATCCTAGGAATGAGCAATTATCTCCCTGACCCCCATCTCTTACAGTAAGCTGTGTACATTTCTTCCCAATTATTGAGATTATTACTACACATACATACACACACACACATACACACACACACACACACACACACACACACACACACACACACTCCAGACCAAAGTAAAGCCAACAGAAAGGCAATGGGTAGTGCTTGACAAGAGCTTGTCAGAAGCTGGAAGCAATAGCTTCTATAGAGGTGAGAATAAGACCCATCTCCCTTTAGTCACAGGGCTGTTAGTAGGGCAGAGCCTCCTGGATGATTCCAGAAGGGAAGGCGTCCCTGCAGCCCCTCAGCAGAACCAGGAGGAAACAGAACAGTGCGTGGAGAATGGCTGTGAGTCACAGTGTTAAAGAAGACACTGTGTCTCACCCATGCTGTTGTGCAGTACTACTACTTTTTCCCTTATTTTTTAACACATGTAGGTATATGTGTGGTGATGCATATGCTACATGTGGAAGTCAGAAGACGATTTTCATGAGCCAATCTCTTTCATCCACCATGTGGGTCTTTGCGAATTGAATGTAAGTCATCACACTTGGTAGCAAGCTTCTTTTTTTTCACATGGAGGAGATTTATTGGGATGGTGGAGATAAGGTGGGCAGGTGCTAAGAGAGAGAGGAGAGAGAGAGAGAGAAGAAGAAGAAGAAGAAGAAGAAGAAGAAGAAGAAGATAAGTGAAAATTCCTGCCTCACATGTGTGTTAAGGAAGAAATCAAGGAGAGCTGGGGCAGGACAGTTGCTCCAAGTTGGAAGCCAGCCTGGAGTACACAGCAAGTATTGGAGCACCCTAAGCTATGCAGTGAGACCCTATGGAAAATAAAAGAATAAATAAGAAATAAAAGAAGAAAAAAATCAGACTTTAAAAAAAAAGAAGAAGAAGAAGAAGAAGAAGAAGAAGAAGAAGAAGAAGAAGAAGAAGAAGAAGAAGAAGAAGAAGAAGAAGAAGAAGAAGAAGAAGAAGAAGAAGAAGAAGAGGAGAAAAGAAGAGGAGGAGGAGGAGAGAAAGAGACACAGTAGCAAGCTTCTTTATCCAAAGATATGTTTCAGCATCTTTTTTTTTTTTTTCAGAGCTGGGGACCGAACCCAGGGCCTTGCGCTTGCTAGGCAAGTGCTCTACCACCGAGCTAAATCCCCAACCCCATGTCTCAGCATCTTTATCCAGTGAGCTATCTCTCACCCTCACTGATTTCCCAAGGACTCAATTGATAGAAGCAAAGTGATATTTTTCATACTATATTAAGTCCCGCACATACAGTACTTCAGAGACCTTCGCCTGTTCTTTGTAAAATGTTTCCTTATAGAATGATGACCTGTGTGTCTTACAGATTTACAAAGACATCTGAAATATGTACCAGCGCACCTAAGAGAACAGTCAGTCCCACCCATGGTATGAGGGCCAGGCAGAACTGTAAAATTCTTGGGAGTAGTATGTCAGGTGAGATGCTTATAATATCTGGCAAGATTATTGAGCAACTCCTACAATAACCTGTGCCTGCATATTAAGAAGAGTTACAGGTGTATTCCCACGGTGCCAGGATTTTCATTTCTCACCTTGTTCGGGTTGCCTGTCTCTGTATCACTTGATTAAAAGTACTTCATACGGAATTGGGACATGAGAGCTCTAGATGCTTTAGAACAAGAAAAGATCCTTCAGAATAGCTGTGCATTCTAATATCCCCATGCCTGTTTATGTTGGAATTTACTAGACACTCAAAGGGCTAAATACGGCAACCTGGGTAGAAACAATCTGAGCGAGAAGGTCAATTAGCATTTCGATCCCAATAATAGAAAAGGGCAGGCGTTTCACACTCATATCTAAAATGCCAATGGCCAGCTGCACATAAATATTACAAGAGGTGGAATTCACCACCAGGTCCACCAAAGTGACAGTGAAAACCACTGTTACTCAGTGAGGAGCTGTGCTAAAGGACTTCTGACCAACACTTTCCCTATGGTGACATTGAGCTGAATATTGCAAAAGTGACATGCCTCATTGCATGAACAAAGCACACAGGCCTTCAAGCCCTGTCACCAACTCCAGGCAGATTATACTTGGGACCAATGTCTCTTCAAGCCAGTGGATTTCCCCCAGGCATTTAGCTAGCAACCAAACCAGACAAGATACTTGAAGGAGTGATAACCATTCCTGTACATGCTAGGGACACGGATGGCCTAAGCAAGGATTGCAGACAAGAATGGATAGTCGGCATCGATAAAAATGAACATCACTACCATGTGGGCTGAGGAAAGAAAAGAGTAGGCAGTGAGCTAACAGCAATTTAGAAAGCAGCACGTCATGAGACTTGGCCTGTGACAGTCTGTACTGAGCACTGGGCTGTATTCAGAGCCTTGACTTTATGGGTGGCCCAATGGGAGAAGAGGTCTGGTAAGTGCTGAGTTGGCCACTGTGGAGACACAGATGTGGAAGAAAAATCTATAACCCAGTCCAGTGGGAATCGGAGCTGCGGGTAGTTTTCCATGTGGCAAGTCAGAGACCACTGAGTCCTCATAGAACCAAGAAGTAGTTCCCTACTAAAATACAAGCCATCTGCTCACAAGTACTTTTGGAAACTTCTCAGTGGGCTCAAATGTCTGGCTACAGGGGAGGCAACATAGACTGGAAAATAGCTAAGGTTCCTCGCATTCCAGTGAAGTATTCTGACATTTTGTATGCTGTCCAGTTGTGTGAGGGCTGTTCTCAATTATAGCCACAGAGGAGAGTTTCTGTGGCAGAGCAAGTACATAAATCTACCTGTTCTTTACAAGATTGACAGGGAGATTACACAGGATCTATACCTGGAAGTGAAGGATGCAACCAGGCCCACACCCATGGGAACTGCAATAGGTCTTTGGCAAGCATTTTCCTGTAAGCAACAAGTGATGCCTCATCCAACTTAGTGTTATATACGAGTGTTCTGAAGGATAGACAAGGACAAGGACAGCCATTTTACAAACACTGGTGTGCAGAATTGGGCAGAGAATATCCAGGTCCAATGGTACGTCAGCCCACCTTATAGGAGCTGAGTTGGTTGAAAGGATAGCTTAGTTGAAAACTGAATAGCTCAAACAAAGAGGAAATGATTTGACCTCATACACCTTTTAGAGTGGAAAATACAATCCCATAAATCATGGGGAATTAAATGAAAATCTCAGTGCTGGGAGGTAACTGTCTAAGAGTAGTTTGCCATGGAGGGTCCTATGGCTTCCCAGATAACTTGTGCTACTGCTGTTGGCTGTACTGCATGGCTAGATGATAAGGCTTTGTTGCTGAAAATATACCACCTTTTGGTTTCTGGGCATGAAAAATCAAATCAGAGATAAGCCAAAAGCTGGCATTCATATTGATGGGTGGTCCTATGCGATTCTTTACTGAGGGACAATTGTCACCAATGTGTAAACCTGATTAGCATCCCAGACAAGAGGTGTCCAATGGTATAAGAATAGCATGACATATGTACAATAAACTGATTTTCATTTGGTTCAACACCCACTCCCCAATGGAAGTAGCCATATTTAGTACTTTATGACAAAAAAAAAAAAAACCTGAGGCTAAGGAAGCAATAGACCCTGATGATGGACAAGCTGCTATCAGAGATGATATGTGTCAGATTGTTTCCAAAGTGTTTGTGTTTGTGCCACAGATAATTGCTGTTGTTGGCCATGGTCAGGGAAGCTTCCTTTTGCAGTCAGTAGTGGTTATCGTGGAGAGTCATCACTGGCTAGCGTGTTGAAAATAAAAGATTGTTGCTGTGGCATTGTGGCCCAATGTTCAGCCACAACTAGAAGAAATATATATCACCTTCTCCAAGTCTCAGGAGCATCATAGAAAAGGAATGATGGATGCTAAGGAAGGCTGTCTTCACACAGCGAAAACAGCAGCATCTTAATCAGAGCAATGGGGACCCTTAACAAGATAGGGTGACATGCCCTCACAGAATTAGACTGTCACCTGAGTTTCCAGCCACTCCCTCCTGACAACCCTTTGCCACTAGAGATATTTAATCCTGGCCAATTTTGCTAGAATGTATAAGGGGTGGAAGGTTATCTCAAGGGAAGACCCCATCTATTTAGTTTTAAGACTATCATCCATTCAGCGGGTAGACATTTTTAATGAAGCAACTATTGGGGGATTCCCCGAACTCCTGCAAATAGAGCCAAATAAAATCTTTGGCTCACCAAACTCAATTTGTATGGAACTGTTTCTTTGGAATCCTATCTGAGATGAGACATTTGTCAAATTCTCCCTAGGGAAAGTAACACACTACTTTGACACAGTAGTCCCTTCAAGAGAACCAGTGTATTCCTTCAAGGAATAAGGACACTTTCAAGATTACTTACAGAACTACGACTTTAGCGCTGATCAACCAGATCACACCATGTTGAGGCCTGCTTAATTATGTAGACCTCTTCTCCCAACTTCTATCCCATTTCTCTCTATATTCAAATCTAAAATCCAGGTCAGTACCTTGAATAGATTTGAGGTCATTGGATCACTCTATATGTTCTTCCCTAAATAATATACCAGTTAAATCTTTCTCTGATTTCTCCCATACTGTTCTCTGGAACATGCTTGGAGAATTGGGACAATTAGCCATACTTAGCAGCTGGCAAAGCTGGAATTTTTCACCCTATTATGCTAGTACTACTTCCTGTGAGTGTAGTGTGCCATCTCTTGCTATATTTATACACACTGTGTAGACTGTAGACTGCCCACTAGAATTTTCTAGGCTAGCGAAATATGTTATGCTGATTTTGCATAAAATGAAAGCCACTACTCACACATGGCTGTCAATCACTTTAGATGTGCCAGGTACAAATAATTCAGAATTTTAATTTGATTTAACTTGTTTATATTGAAGTAGCTCATTTTTGACAGACCTTATATGAACGTTAATTGAGCATTTATAGTAGTCATAAAAGAATAAGTTTCATATTCCTAGGGAAAGAGCTTCTCATGACTTGGTCATATCCAATGTTGAAGAAAGTAGATGAAGACCTTTATGTTCGTGTCTTGACTTCTTTTCCTGTTGCTATGATACCCTGGCAAAAAGCAATGTAAGGAAAGGGTAGTTGATTTTAACTCACAGTTAGAGGCACAGTCCAGTATGAAAATAAATTCAAGGCAGCGGAAACATTCCTTCCCTTCCTTCCCTTCCTTCCCTTCTTCCCTTCCTTCCCTTCCTTCCCTTCCCTTCTTCCTTCCTTCCTTCCTTCCCCCTTCCTTCCTTCCCTTCCCTTCCCTTCCCAGTCAGAAGGAGAGATCAATGAAGGAATATATGCTGCTCAGCTAGCTTTCTATATCTACGATGTTCATGCCCCAGTCAATGAGTGATGCCACTCACAGTGGACAGGTCTCCCCACTTAAACTAATGCAATCAAAACAGCCATCAGAAAGCATGACCAGAGGCCTCATCTCCCAGGTCTTCCAGGCTCCCAGAGCATTCTAGACTCTGTCAACTCTACAGTACTAACCATCACAATCAAGAAACCTTCTACTCTAAAGGAAATTTCCATCTGTAGAATTCTGAGCTCAACTCTAGTTTATTTCTGCCTGTGTGTACATCTCTGCAGAACCATATAGAGTTATACCTCATTAAATATTGATAGGAATTTAGTTAACCTCTAGATCCACATTCTTATCTGGTTTTCAAGTAGGTATATTTTGACTTCCTGTTCCCATAAGACTTTGGGTGGCTTGATAACTTCTAAAATGCTTTGTGGAAATTGGGATTTTTTTTTTCAGATAAGAGCTACCTGAGGACATGAAATTTGCTAAAGGAGACTTTGACCAGGCCAGTGTTATCTTTTCCCAATTTCTAGAGGCAGTGTAACACCTGTAGGACCATATACAACCCACTGTCCCAGGACTTGTTCCTCACTTGCAAAATGAGAAGAAAGAATCATCTCACCTTTGAAGTTCTCCCTGTGTAAGTTCACTTTACCAATATCCAGACTTCATGGCAACACAACCTGATAGAGCATTCTGTCTCCTACATCGAACAATCCTCCATTCCTGATTTGATCTACACTGAAAGGAAAAAGAAAAGGAGAAGGAGGAGGAGGAGGAAGAGGAGGAGTGGAAGGGGGAGGAGGAGAAAAACAACAACAACAAACAACATAGTTCCAAAATTTGACTCTTGTTCTCTACATTCTAGCTTTATGATATTTGTAAAGCCCCTAATTTTATCTTACTTGATGGCTTCCATGAGGACATTCTTAATGCAGTAGGAGATACACAGTAAATAATGCATAAACATCAGAGTCATAGACATGATTACCAGCTCTAGTCTTCCTTTCTTACTATACAAAATCCTGTCTTTCTTCTGGCTTACACTAAATACCTAAGAACTCTACAATGATGTTTAAAGCATCATTTTACTGCCAATTTTAAGAAATCATTGTCTACATAGAAGAGAAATAGTGTTGATCTGTGCTTTCTAATCACAATCTAACAGGTACATAGAGAACACAGGAAGCACCCTAGAGAGTTACCTCCAGTTACCCAGCTCAGAAGCAAGACACTTCTTCCTTTGCAGCAGCGCCTCCCATGGGGACCTTAAATTCTGTTCACACAGCTTCTTACAGGCATCCTTCACAGTAGTCTGCGTGCAGACCAGACCAACTTACAAATATTTCCTCAATGGAAAAACAGCATTTACAGAGCAGAAAGGAATAACTTGAGAATGGCTGCCTATTTGTTCTGCCAAGAAGATACGGGTCAATGCCTTGATTCCTGTAATCTGAAATTATAAGTCATGGGTAGCCTCAACATTTAACTCTTATTCTGGATCCAATTTAGTGTTAGCCTCAAGAATGAGCTCTGGATCATATCAACAGAACAGAAGAGTATGGTGCCCATTGCATTATGGATACTAGAATATGGCCTAGAAAGCACACAGTCAGAAAGGTGAGAGCTGGAACCTCCCTTACTCCATGATGGTCAATGAACTCCTTAGCTGATACTCTGAAATGTCTAACAGACAATAGGAAGGCCCACAGTGGAGATCTCTGCTTATCCATCATGACTTTTCCAAATGTTCCATTTCCCCCCAAAGAAGGAAGATTTCAATAAGCAGTAACCTTGACACCCTCACAAGATGAGCCTTAGTTATCTGGAAGACCACTAAGAAACCCCAGGTACATTAACTTTCCCTGAGAACAAACACAGTCAGTTCTCCTGAGTAGCAGCTGATGAGATCATCACAGAGGGAGATGGTAGCCTCTGTACCTAGGATAGACTTATCCATGGAAACCTGGGTTACATCCAGAACAAAGGCGCTAATGAGCTTCTACCCCGTGTCGGAGCAACACACGGTCTGTGCTGCTGCCTACTGATGAACCCTCAGGTAGCTTTTACGTATGGTCTCCCAGGCTGCAATCCTTGGTTGTTACTTGTCCCAGCTATAATAACTCACACTGTTAACTGCGTCAATGGTCCACGTTCTGCTCATAAACTTGCCTCGCAGTGTTGCCTGTGTTCTCCATCATGCTCTCATCAATGTCCAGTTAGTGAATTCATTCCTCATAGATCTTAGATAACTGACCGGGTACCAACAACAGAGCCCACTAGATTAAAGCCTGAAACCAAGATTTCTTCACCATTGAATTCAGATAAAGAGAAGAAAAGCATCAATTAAATCCTTTTTCAACCACTGGTTTTAGGACTTTGTGGTCGATTCGGTGCACTGGAAAAAAGAGAGGCTAACAATAATAACAGGTCAGTCCAAGAAGGACTATCCCTAAGGATGGAATCCTGCCCACTCAGACTGCCAAGAGAGTTCGTGTACATCTTCACCCTCATCTCCCAAGATATCTATCTCAGTCCTGACCCTCAGTGCTTCTGGCTGAGATTTGATGGCCCTGGGCTTTCTGAGAACAACAATCTTTAAAAAAAAAATTAAAAAAAAAAAGGAAAGGAACAATCTGTCCAATAGTTTGATGGCAGACAAGGGTTTTTGCCTTTGGCAATGTTCTTCACCAGTTGAAAGATTTAAAGATCTTTCAACCCCAGTGTGCTGTTTTGACGTTTACACTTTCTCAGAACCCCCTTCTCAGTATCTTGCTCCCTAGTTCTAACACCGTTCTCTTTAAGGTCATCCGTGTCCTCGTGCTAAATAAAGCTCAAGACGATTTCTCTGTCCTCACCCTTCTCTACCACACCCTCCCTCCTTGCTTCCCTTGCCATTTGAGAGCCCTGTTGTCTCCGTTTGCCAGCCTCCCTCCTTTATTCCCTGACGCTTTTGGGTTATTACACCTCTGTTCTCCAGCATTGGTTCTGTTGTTCAATGTCTGCCTTTTAATCCCCTTTACGTGTCTGCGGCCATCCCTTCTGATCACCCAGAGCTCCCAGGAGGAACCTTGATTTTCAGCTGAGCACAGCTACAGACACTGGCATTGATTTTGCAGCTAGCGGTTTCTTGTCTCTTCTAGAAAGAGAGACACCACTCCTGGTCTACATATCCTCAGGATAAAGCACATGTTCTGTGTTTGGTGCTCAATGATCCTACCCTTAGGATGCTGCTTCATGTTTGACTTCACAATGAAGTTCAAAGCCCAGGGAGTGTACAGTGGAGAGGGCAGAGAGCTCCCATCTTAAAGAGAAACTAGCTGTGCGTCCATACCCAGAATTCTTTGAAATTCACTTGCTTGTCCTTTAGGGATCTCTTCTGACAAAGCAAATACTGATCTTCCATCATTGCCCCTTCCAAACATTTTCCTCCATCTTGTTCTGTCCTTGTTAGCATTAAATTTAAATGACATCTACTTGAATCGATGTGTCCTCCCCATAGAAGTGCCTAGTTTCCTTTACGTTATCCTTTCTGTCCCCAGAGTCATAAGTGCCCAAAACAGAGTACTTATTAATAGAGACAGTAGTCGTCAGTCACCTTGTAACAGATTCGCACAGAAGGATAAACGATTACAAAATGTTTGAAGACATAATTTTGTTGTCTACCAGTTTGGAAATTTGGAGAAGACAGTGAGAGTGGGATAATATACAAAGAATAAGAAGCAGTTGGGTATATCCTAGAAACAGCAAAGAGGTATGTAATGGTCTTGCAGCAGGAAGAACTACAGTCCTTTTGAGGGTTGGAGGGAAAGGGTACATAACTGGATGCCATAGAACAGGAGTTTGGGGATAGCTAAGAAATGAAACAGAAGCCAAGCCAAGTATAGGCCAGGCCAAGAACAATCATTTCATCATAAAAATATAATAGCAAATTAACTCTTTCCTGACTGAAATTCCCATCTACGTAAAACACAAAAGTCATTGCAATAAAAGCTGTCAAGGTTTCTTTGAGGAAATTATTACCAACTAGTAGAGTAAAATTCTGTACTTTTCTTCTTCATCTAGAGAGATCAAATAATATGGAGAAACAGAAATCTAGATCTCTACCTTTGGGGCTGGAAAGATGGTTCTGTGGTTTAAGAACACCTGCTGCTCTTGCTGAAGGGCACGGTTCGGTTCCCAGCATCTACATGGAAGTCTGTAGCTGTCAGATGTCTCAAACCTTAGCTCCAGAGGAGCCAATGCCCTCTTCTGCCTTCTTTGGGCATTGATTGCATGGACATGGTGAATACATGAAGAAAATACACCTAAACATGCAGACAAATCTATGGATGAATAGATATTTCTCCAGCTTCAATTCGAGTTTTGTCTTTTCTTAGTAACTTTTTTCACTCATAGAGCAAAAAGAACTCCTTTTTTAAAAACCCATACCCAAAATAATTGCTAAATAATCATCAAACAAAAGTCTACAGAAATGTGTCATTGCTGCCTGTGCTGTTATTGAAGTCTATACAGGGGAAAGAAAAACATATTTATAGAAACTGAAGCTAAATACCACTCTAGAGAAGCTAGTTTAGTAGATAGACCATACCTACAATGCACAAATCTGGGTTAATCCCCAACACTACATAAACCAAGATTTGGTAACACAAGCCTATAATAGTAGCACTGGGGACGTGCAGGCAAGAAGATCAGAAGGTCAAGGGTGTTCCCAGCTACATAGCAAGTTCAAAGCCAGCCTAGGCTACATGAGTCCTTGTCTGGAAAAGATCTGGAAACTATTCTGTTCTCATAAAATGTAAAAAGAACAACAACAATAATCCTCTCTGTGATGCCACACCTGACAGAGAAATTTGGGGGTGCAGCCAACCTTGGCTGAGAATCCAAGTACAGGGGGTGGTACAGTCAGTTCACCCAAGGCCATGGACAACCAGCCCCCAGCTGCTCACAACCTCATAATCACATGTTGGTTCAGGCTCCAACAAGCTCCATACAGTCACGGGCAGCAAGCAGCAAAATCAGAAGGATTAAGCGACTGGGCTGCCTGCGTGTGTGTTGGCCTTATAGCAGAGTCAGGAGGTGCCAACTGGCATTCAGCTGCAACTCCCAGCTTAAAGAGAAACGAGCTCTGCCTCGTACGCAGGCGTTACCCCATTCCGCTCTAATCCTGGTAGAACACTATCCTTTACCTTGCACGCATATGTAACCACAGAGCCCCCACACCCACCATCTTCCCTGCCCTCACCACTGTACATCTGCAAACCTCTACTGGGCACAAATGCAAAACAGTTGCCAATCATCCTTTTAGGGACTTGTAGGGCAACCAGCCAATTGGCTGCCCTTGGGTTATTCACACTGCAATAGGAAACAAATTTCTTGCTGCAATTATCCTTAAATTTCTACTGTTTACCACCCCCCCAAAGAAAGTAATTGCTGCTGTAAAACACCATTTCCCACACTGCCCAGCACACATCTGTAAATTCCAAGAGGAATGGGGTAGGCACTGGATCCCAGTTGGCTTTGGGAGAAGGAGTGGCAACTGGCCAACTGGAAGCTGGTTTACTAGTCACAGTGGAATTGAACTTGAACCTTTCGTTGCAAATACCCTTCCGTGTTTCAGTGCTTACCTTGTAAGCACACAAGTTGGGTCGCTATTGGTAAATAAGCCCACGTTTAGGATGGTGTGGAGGAACAGGAAAGAGAAGAGAAAAAACAAGAGCCTGGGTGTTTACTAAACACCTGCTAAATGCCGGGTGATGTATTTAGTGTTGCCAATTGACTGCCACGGGAATTATTTTATTATTAAAGGGGTTTATCCACAGAAGTGGGTAAATAAGCTTTCAACGTGATCTGTAAATAGATCACATGATTAAAAGAGAGCCTTCCTGGTTCTCCTCACTGTCCTCTCGTGAGCACAGTGGTTTCTCTTCAAGTAAGAAAGACACATAGTGTTCCCTGAGAGCACTTTCCAAAGCAGCACATTCCCAAAATGCTTAAGTTTCGCCCTCCGAATAAACTTCTTCCATGCCTGGAGCGCCTTTCCCCTGCTCCTTTAGCTATAAACTAAACTAAACTAAATAAAATAAAATAATAAAAACTATAAATATTTGAAGCCATAACTCAAATTGGAGAGGGGGGGATACCTGAAGGATATGATAGAGAAACTCACTGAGAAGCCACTAAAACGAGTCCAGAGTTGCAGGGATAAGAGGGGGGAGGGGTCTTTAGAGTGCATAACTTTTGACTCATAAGCTGTTTCTCTCTGTCTCTTCCCTGACTGCAGCTCCTTCAGTGTCCAATGTAAATAGTAAGTAACCTCCTGACTGTGTGGTCCTCAGGGACCAGAACACATCATCCGTGCCTGCGTTTCCCAATTTTGATTAATGTTTATGGGAATATGTATTGGATTCCTGATCCCTAGGGACTCTTCTTGGGTCTGGCAATCGCCTGGCTGACTCAGATATGCCTGGGGAAAATGGATTCTATTGTGATCTCCACATATACCTGTCGTTTTAACAAGGCCATGGACAGGCTCGCGGTGGAAGGTTTTGTGAGCAACACATAAAATAGACTATCAGATAATTTGCCACACTCTTGATACTAGTGATAGTTATAGCGGCACATGTTTCAAACCACTCTCTGCTCCTACTCGAAGGTCACTCATCTTCTTTATCACTTGCAAGAGTCCCTAGGAAGTAAACAGAGTCGTCAATGCTTCTTCAGTAAGACATTTCAAGTGCATCAGGTCACTCCCATAGTTAAATGCTTCTGTTAGTGGCTTTCTAGTATGTCTAATTGGAGGGGGGGGAGGAACAAAGTCTGTAGCTGAGGTAGTGCACCGCTTGACTAGCATGCATGAAGCCCTGGGTTTGATCTCCAACACAGCAGAAGTCAGGGGTGGTTGCACAAGCCTAGAAAGGTGGAGGTAGGAAGATTAGAAGATTGAAGTCATTCTCAACGCCATGGGAAGTTTAAGGCTAGCCTGGGCTACATGAAACCCTGTCTTAATAATAATAATGATAATAATAATAATAACAATAATAATAATAATAATAATAATGGTGAATTAAACTTCAGAACAGACCATAAGCTACAGCTCTAACTGCACAGGAAGTCACCAGGATCACAACTTGGGTTAATTGAAGGTGGTTGTTAACTGCCAACACATAGATAGATAGATAGATAGATAGATAGATAGATAGATAGATAGATAATAGATAGATAGACAGACAGACAGACGGGTAGATAGAATTGTTTATAGATAGATGAGAGAAAGAAAGAAAGAAAGAGAAAGAAGGAAAGAGAGAGAGAAAGGAGAAAGAAAGATGATAGATAGATAGATAGATAGATAGATAGATAGATAGATAGATAGATAGATAGAATGGTAGATAGATAGATAGATAGATAGATAGATAGATAGATAGATAGAATGGTTGATAGATAGATGGTAGAAAGAAAAAGAAAGGAAGGAAGGAAGGAAGAAAAGAAGGAAGAAATGAAGAAAAGACAGAAGAAAGGAAGGAGAAAGAAAGAGAAAGAAAAACAGAATGACAGATGATAGGCAGGCAGGCAGGCAGACAGACAGACAACCTGACTACCAACTTACAGCATAACATGAACTGACAGCCAAAAGTTGAGCAACCCTTTAGAGTTCCTTTCTACAGTATTCTGAGCACAAATGCTGAAAGACTAAGGCAGCCAAGCAGGAGAAACCAAATCCAGCATGTGATAGGCAGAAATGTGAGATAAAACAAGGCACCAAAGCTGTGAAGAAGAAGATGAAGTTAACACGAGTGAGGGGAAAGCAGGAAAAAAAATTGTAAGATTTCAGGTGGAGAATACACTGGCTCATTGCCAGAAGCAGAAGTGGTTGAGAGAGCTATGCAAAGAAACCAGAAGAGACAAAGTCCGCTGTGTCAGAGGCGCCACATGGCCCTCCTCGCTGCCTGGTCTCCTGAATGTTTTCCATTTGCGAACCAAAGGCATTATTGTCTTTTAATAAACCAGTTTTTTTTCCCTTAAAGTAATTTAAGTAAGTTTCTACTCCTTGGAAGCTTGAAAGCTGAGTAAAACGAACATCAAATAGGAAATAATTCTCACCACGGAAAATGTACTAGAAAAGATTTGGATTTTTTTTCCAGTTTTATTTAACAAGTATTTTA